>NC_135725.1:77736515-77893310 GCF_964656455.1 Halichoerus grypus | reverse complement strand
AATCTCTCTCTTTTCTAAAGCATCCTCTCCCCAGGAGATTTTGGTGATCAGACAGGTTTGGTGACCACTGAACTACATGTCAGCTCTATCTATAAACCAAAGCTAAGGTTTCATATCCAGCTGCCAGCCCAGGTCCACCCTGCATGTTTCTCTTGCACCAGCCCCTGCAGCAGCATATGGGGCCACTGACAATCACGGTGAGCACTGTTGGGGAAGTCATGCTTGCAGGGAAGCTCATTCCAATTCTGGTTAGGTCTGGTTCCCGTGAGAGCCCTGGCTTGTGCTGAATCCATGTCTATCTGCCCCACCCCCTTTGATGTCCATTTGTCACCTTAGCCCTATCTCTCAGGGTCAGGTGGAGTCTGTGTAGAGTATAAGTCAGCACACAACCGGGCATCTTGGAAGAGCCTGGGGAATACCAATGGGAGCCTGTGGGCCAGAAATCCCAGTGGAGTTCAGTGTAGCGACAAACACTGGGGGCTATTCTGTGCAGAGAAGGCTTGCCAAGAGAAAGGGAGTTTTATCTGGACCATGAAGAATGGAAAGGTTTTAAGGAGCTGGAAATTGGATGTTGGGACGTGGCAAGGCTCCATCTTGTAGAAAGGGGCATGAAAAGAAATAAACTTTAGACCTGTCACTGATGGAGTAGTGTGGTGGTAGATCAAAGGGGAGAATACTGGAGGCAAGTAGCCTCCCATGCATGGGCTCTGCACACACAGGGAAGCCCATGGCACAGCATGGGAGGATTTTAAGACCACAAGAGCAAGGGGTCCATGTAGTCATTGAGTGGAGCTCTAGTATTTATATATTCCCAATGACATGCCCCCATTCTACCTCTACTATCTAACTCCATTCCCACCCTAATGTGAGAATGTAAGCATCCTTATCCTCACCTTACATGGAAACAAACTGAGAGTAAGGGAGGCCATGTGGCTGTCTCAAGGACACCCATGCAGAAAGTGCTAAAAATCAGGATTCAGACCCATGTTGGCCTATTTCCAAATCTCAGGAGCCTCGAGGCATGAGGTTAAACCACAGACAAATAGAACAGGTGACAGCAGTCATATGTAGAGAATGTAAAGAGAATATGTAGATAGAAAAAAGGAGGGGAAAAAAAAAAAAAACAAGCACAGATGCACACACCCACGCACATGCATACACACACACAAGTGTGTACCAGGACTGATTCCAGTCTGAGCAGTCCTCTCCACTGTCCTCTAGCTAATGTATTCTGGGCCAGATTTAAAGGATCTAGGAGAGAATGACTTGTCAGCTCATAGGAAGTGAAAGATGGCATGGGAATTACCAATAATCCTACCCTCCTCTTTCCAACCCTCCAAGGGAATAAGAGGGCTGTTTTGTTTTGTTTCTTTTTTCAGAAAGGTTTCTTTCTTTGCATAATCACTGGCCTAGATTGTGTCTGTCTTCCCTGTGGTGTTTGGCCCAATGCAACTGGAGACATAACAAGATTGAGCCTTTGCTAGGGGATACAAAAATAATAAAAACAAAGTCATGCACGTTAGGCGTTTACATTCAGAAGGGCCTCCTGTCTCTTCTACTTGGGGCTTTTGTTCAAATTAAATTACCTTCTGCCTGTTGCCACCACAGTTCTATATATATCTAGTGCTTGAGCTATTAAGACGAATGAGCAGAGCCCATGTTGTTGGGTCAGACCATGGGAGACAGTGCTGCTACTTTCTCCCAAAAAGAACAGATTGTTTTGCGGCCCTGAAGGTCTCACTCCATGCTTTACGGGATGGAGATAAAAGAGGCCAAGGTTTCCAGGTCTCGTGATCTTTTAGTTCCTTCTATCACAAGATCAGGAATCTCTTGACATTCAGCAAAGCAGTCGACAGTATGACCTCTGTGCTCTACTCTCTGGCCTTTGGCTCCAGTCCCCCTCCCTTCGATCCATCTACCACATCATCCACTGAGTGACAGAGCTGAAGCTCTGATCTTGTCCCTTCCTGGAGTACAGAGCTTCGCTATTTCCTAATACCTTAAGAAATTTCAAGGTCCTTCCAGATATAGTGCCCTGCTGCCTTTCCAGCCCTTTCTCTTCTATCCTTTTATTATTGAACATAAGTACAATAGTAGGTCTCACTTATTGAGGGCATATTATGTGACAGTATACCAGTCACTTTCTATTCATTGTATCTATTGTATCCCATTGTAATTTTCTTAGGCAAGTATCTGCATTATCCTCATTTTAGCAGGCAGGATGATGAAACTTAGAAACAGAAGAGTTAAGGAACCTGCCCTGCTCACACAGCTTATATGTAGTCCATCTGCCATTTAGGTCTGTCTGTCCCCAAGCTCTGTACTCTTAATCACTAGTCTTTACCTCCTGTATATCATGCTACAATGGAACCACAAGTTCATAGCTCTGTCTCTCTTTCAACTCAATCAGCAACCCTGACAGATTAAGAATAATGCTTTTTTTCATTGTTTTCACCCCTAGATGGAACAAAGCCATGACAGACATTCCAGAAAATGTTTTCCAAATTCTAATCTACTCTATCTCCTAGTGGTAGATAGAGGCATGGCAAGAAGACTATGGACTCTGAGAAACAAACTGAGGGTTCTAGAGGGGAGGGGGGTGGGGGGATGGGTTAGCCCAGTGATGGGTATTAAGGAGGCCACAAATTGAATGGAGCACTGGGTGTTATATGCAAACAATGAATCATGGAACACTCCATCAAAAACTAATGATGTAATGTATGGTGATTAACATAACATAAAAAAAAAAAAAAAAAGTAGAGTGTAGCTCCAGACTAGTTCAAATCACACTTCTATGACCTCTGGATTTGTAATGATCTAGGACTCAGTTGTTTGCTGCTCTGCGCCTTAGGTTCCTATCTGTATAATGGGGAGTCAGTAAATGAGTTCATTCACATCAGGCACTTTGAAGAATGCTGGGCATGGAAGAAGTTCTCCACATCGGTAAGCCCTAATTACCAGTTAGCTCCCTGGTCACCCACAGCACTTTGCATACATTTTTAGGAATGTGCCTATCCCACTGGTCCTCCCTGCATACACTGCTTAATTTTGACCCCCCTGAGCCTGGACAGCATGCTTTGTTTTGTTTTTAATATCACTCCCCTTCAGAGCCTGGCAGATAGCATGAGTTCAGTCAAGGTTTTTAAATGAGTGGGCACAGGATTCTGGAATCATGTCTTTTCTGCCTTCCAGGCTGTGGGGGACAGGAAGGCTACCAGATAGGGATTCTCGGTTGCCTCCTTCAGTTTCCATGCCTATAAGACCTACAGTCTACTGCCTCCTGATGTCCCGTTTAACGTTTGTTCAGCAGTTAGTCACAGAAGCTGACCACATGTGAACTGTGCAGGAAGCATGCGCCAGGCGCTATGCCGCATGTCTCACACGCATCACCTCATTTCATGGAACGCATGATGTTCAATACCCCAGTGTACTGGAGAGAAACTGGTGAGCAACCTAGACAAACTCTATTCCTCATGGAGGTCACAGAGGAAGGAACCTCTGTGTGCATTCACTGAGCATTTCCTACATCCCAGACAGCTCAGTCAGTGACTCATAGAGAGTCAAACAGCCAAGTTGGAAAAATAAAAAGTCTCTGCAGGAGGCTTCTCCAAGAATGGTGTCCCTACCCCAGGACAAAGGTTTTTCCCAGCTGACCAGGAGCTCCTGATGAACAAAGGGCAGAGGCTGGTTCCAACTCCCCCCCCCCCCCCCGTAAAGCAACAAGTATCAACACTTCTTTCACATCACGGGTAAAAATATTAGTCCAACACTGATGAGAGGGAGGCTGATATGGGTTCCATTTAAATCTTTCTATCCACATATCTGTCAACAGAGCTGTCAAACAATGAAATGAGACACTCGGGGGAATAACCAGCACCATCACTGGAGTTTCAAACATAATCTGAACAGTCACGTATAAGAGATGTTTGAGGGCAGGATTTGGAATCAGGCACACATGGATTCCGGTCTTATATCTCACTAGCTGTGATATCCTGGCTAAGTTATTTGGAAGAAGCAGTTCAACCTCCCAGATGGTCAGTCTCCTCCTCTGCCAAATGGCGGTGATGAGGACACCCACCTCCCAGGACTTCTGGGGACATTAAGTGGAGTGATGCACGTAAAATGCCCAGCATTGCTGGCTGGCAAATGGAAAGTGCCCAAAGCCTGCTTTATTTAGTATAAATGACATTCATAATCATTGATGTTTTTCATTAGTATGATTTTAATTCTTATTGTTTTGTGGTAGCAAAAGGAATTCCTGCATCAGATAGAATGTTGAATAAGGGGCGCCTGGGTGGCTCAGTTGGTTAAGCGACTGCCTTTGGCTCAGGTCACGATCCCGGAGTCTCAGGATCAAGTCCCGCATTGGGCTTCTGCTTGGCCAGGAGTCTGCTTCTCCCTCTGACCCTACCCCGTCTTGTGCTCTCTCTCTCAAATAAATAAAGTAAAATCTTAAAAAAAAAAAAAAAAGAATGTTGAATAAAAGCTTCTACAGTGACCACACACACACATACACACACACACACACACACTAAGACCACAACAGTAAGCAGAACTACTCCAGGTCATCCCTCACGTTTCCCCACCCCCCTTCCCTCCACCTCTGCCCAGGTCTCTTATTATCAGGAAGAGGAGTATTCATATCATTTTACTACTGCGACCACCACGACCACTCCAGTAGTGTCTGCTTCATACCCAGTCAGCATCCTTCAGCGGAACAGGCAGATCTGGTTCAAATCTAGGCTGTGCCTCTCTCTGTCCCTGAGACATTAGACAGAACAGGAGATGAGCAGAGAGAGACAGGGGAGCCCAGCCCGGAGCCTGCTGTACAAACACGCCCTGTTGCAGGGAGTTCTTCGGAAGATTTCTTGCCCTGGTGTTCCACATTCTATCTCTGTTGCTCAACTGGCATCTCCTTGAGGACAGGAGATAGTTGTCTCTTCTCTCTGTACCTTTTCACCATCTGGTAAAAAGACCTGTGCGCTCAATGGATATTCTCTGGTTGCTGGCTCTACTGCTGCTGATATCTAAGTGATTGATTTTATTCAACTGGGGTGTCTCCTCTAGGGAAGTAAAACTGCCATGTCATGAATCTTTGATGCTCAGGCCTAAAAATAAGGGAAGAAGAAATTCTGTAACTCGGTTATGCAACAGTTAACGATTACAGCCAACAACACATTCCCCTTATGACGGTGATTCTCCACCCGTGATGTTGTAACATTCCGGAATGTCTTCTTGTGCCTTGAAATGGAGGGTGGGGTTACCCCCAAGGTTCAGCTTTTAAAGCAAAACAAATCACAAGTCACATTATGTCAAGTTGAGTTATAACTTCCCCGTTGTCACGTAGCAGGGACGCCGCAACACCAGGATGAGAACGTGAGGCCAGGGGCCTAATGCGAGGGAATTACTAGGCTTGCATTCTGATGGGATCTTCCCCATCTCTTAACAAAAGTACACAAAAAGAATTAGTGTTTTTGAGTGATCGCTATGTGGCCTGCCCTTTGCTTGTACTAATTCGTTTAATACAATATCCTTAATTGAAAGATGAACAAACTGAGAAATAGTCCTGACACATGCCTTTGCCAAGGTCAACTGATGTCAATTAACTATTGGCATTACACAGTGAACTATTTCTACTATATTCTTTCCTCCCCTCTGTGCTATCACCATGCTCTTCTACTAATATTTCACAGATTTAATCCTTTACTTGCATGCTATTCCTTTTAAGAATTCCCTTTCCTTGGCCTCCACCATGGTCCACCTGCAGGACTATTCTTTTAAAATGTCTAGATCAAATAGTACCTCCTCTGTAAAGCCTTCCATGATTGCTTCTAAGCAGAACAACCCACCCCCCATGCTGGCTTAACAGTTTGTGCATGTATATGTGTGTGTGTGTGTGTGTGTGTGTGTGTGTGTGTGTGTGTGTGTGTGTTTGTGAATTATTTGTTGACACATCTCCTTTATCAACTTGAATCTGAACCCCACAGCTTTGGGAACATGTCTTTGTTGTTCATCTCTGCCGCCCCATGTGCCTTGCAGTGAACTAACAACGGAGTAGCTTCTCCATAAATGTTAGATGGAAGGATGGGTAAAATGAAGAAAACTTTCAAGGAGATAAAGGGAAGTGAGAGCTTTACTCTAGCTAATTAAACTGCCAACAAATCTGAGAGGTAGGTATTAGTATCCTCATTTTATAGCTGAGGCGAACAAGACAGATATATAAGACTTGGCATCAGAATACAGATCTGTCTGATTCCTGAGCCTGTGTTCTTCCCAATACATTACAAGAAGAAAAGGCACATTCTTTGGGGAATGCAATAGGCATTGTCACGTGCAGAAGCAGGTAATGGAGTTCACAGATAAGAAGGAAAGGAAAGGAGTAAAGGAAGAAAGAAATTCAGAAAATGAGGATAGTGGGATGCTGACAGTTCAAGGCTGAGTGGGAGACAGGACTTCCTCGGTAAGAACCAACTTTGTGCCCAATAAGAAGGTGCAAAGGAAGGAAGATCGAAGTGACATTTAGACAGATGAGAATGGCACCAGAATTGAACCCCAGATAATTGGATGAGTTTCTTTCAAAACTGTTGTGGGAGCCAGAAAAGGGCAAAGACAAGGGCCTGTGGCAGGCAAAGGAGGAAGAATGATTTAGAGGAAGATGCCACGGCTCAGGAAGGGGGCGGCTTGACCTGGAGGCTTGAGAAGGGAAATGCCTGGGAGGTCTGGCGGCATGGTCACTGAGTACATCTTTGGAGGCTGTGTGCGGTGGCATATGGCTGAGAGATAGCAGCCCCACAGTGATGGGATAATCATGGCTGGCATTTTAAGAAGGAGAGCAAGAAGGAACGAATAACCAGAGGTCTCTGCTGTTACCAATCGCCAATTGTGAAATTTACGCAGAGTTTACTCTTAACTGGCAAGAATTCACAGATGGTAGAAGAAACCGGGGGTCAGACTATGCCTTCATCACTGTTTAGGAGCCTGTGAGATATCACTTTAAATGTCAAGTGTGGGAAAGGGAAAGGATAATTGCAAGCACTCTCGTGCAAGAAAGTGCTTGGATTTAGACAAACTGTAGTTTTCTCCTTAAGGTAATTCAAAGTAGCCAAGTAACACTTTGCCAAAATATAGAAGAATCTTATAAAAGTGACACATGGGTTAATTTTACTGCTTTTTAAATGAGTGGGCAAGATGGGAAGTATTCTTGGGATTATACAATTGGATCATACAGTTAAGAGGAACCCTTCCTTCAAGGAGTTTTCAATCCCCTGTGATAACTAACTTCTCCGATCTATATAGCACTTTCCTGAATTTTCTTGAATCCTCTCTTCCATTTGGTTCTTGTAGCTGTCATAGAAGTGACTCCATAAACCATTCACCCCAAGGACAAAGAGATGGACACCAAGGGACAAAGAGATCAAGGGTCTGTTTGGTAAAGAGATAGTGGTGGGGTCAATGCACCATCAAATTGTCCTAATTCTTTCTTCCATAATCTTTCACCTGCCACTCAACTCAGTTGATAGCAAAACCTTTTCCAGACATGAGGGAAAATGGGGAAAATTATAAATGCATGAATAAACTACTACTTTATTATTGAGTCTCCCATTTTCATACCGTATCACAAGTTTTAAAATGCTAGAACCACATGTTAAGGATGCTGGAACATCTGCATGTTGGAGTTACACCTCTAATCATAGAACAGAATTGCTGGAAAGGACATTTACTCCAGTCACTGCATTTTATAGATAAAGAAATAGTCCTGGAGAGGTGAACATACTAGAATGTCAGAGAGCTGGCCTGACCCTCAGGAGCCATTTGGTCCATTGCTTTCCAACAGGCAAACTTTCTCATGGCAATATCAAAAATTTTTCCCACATACCTCTTGTATATTCATTTTATTCTCTTTTTTTTGTTTTTGTTATTTCTAAAAAGGCCCACATTGTAAACGTAAATATATATTGTTAAGGGGTCATATTCCTTACTCTTCACAAAACCTATCATAAGCAGAAAATAGTCATGAAAGTATATACATAATTATGAAAGGTAATATACTCCCATCTGTTAACCACATAAAATCATCAACCACTTTGGAAAATGCTGACTCAGCCCACTGTCCCATTTTATAGGCAACAGTCTTGAGTCCAGGGCCAGGCTCTGAACAACACTACCACTGCCTCTGCTCACTTACCTGATCTCAGCAACCAATGTTCCAGTAACTGGCAAAGGTGTTCCCTGCTCTCTGTGGTTCTCAGCTCTCAGACCTGGACAAGACATCGCAACTACAGACAATCCAGTCAAAGATGATGTGTGGAAAGGATGCACAGCTCTAGCCAGAGATTCATGCTCTGCCATCAATTTCAAAAAGTGCTCTTTGCATGTAGAAAGTTTCTACAGTAGCTGTTTCCCCACCAGGGAGCAGTACACTCCTCCAGAGGATTCAGGATCTCAAACTTGAGGCTAAAGCTACTGACTATCATTATTCACCTGCCCCCCCCCCCAACAATATTAAAAAAGAAGTTCCTGGGAAGACTGACAATGGCTCAGCAAGTCTTTGCTCAGGAGATCCTGGTGTTCCCCAGAGAAAACCATTTTTGGAATCTGGATAGTCAATGGCAAGCTGAGTAGTCAGTTTGCAAAAGTAGAGCTGACAGGTTTTGTTTTTATTTATTTTGGAATGAAAAATCAGAAAACTAAAATTGGCAGCAGATGCCTTAGAGAGTTCAGAGCAGACCATGACATTTTTCTGGTATAAGTTTATGCAAGATGAAGAGGGGAAATTGGCACCACACTAAGAGAAGCAAATAAGAGCCTAGGTCAAAATGTCTAAATGGATATTGTAAGCTCAGAATCAAAGAGGCCAGCACTAACATCACAGTGGGTCTGGCCTGGGAGGATAAAGGGGGAATAACCATACAGTGTGAAAGAGAGAAATGATCTGACCAGTAGGGGGTGCCTTATTCCCCTTTGTAAGAAGGATCACATATTCTATCCTGTTGACTTTGCCTTGGCTGTTATTGAATCATAGCAATAACTCTCAAGAACAAAACCAGTAACCATATTAAATGTGTTGTATTGTCCTCCATTTTCTATTATAACTGTCATTCTCAGATCTGCTTGTGCATTAAAATCACTTGGGCAACATTTCAAAATACAGATTCCTTAGGCCCAATCTCTGATACTAAATCAGAATTTCTAGCAATAAGGATCATAAACGTATCTAGAAAAATGGATGGAAATAGATAATTAAAGTCGTCAGTGATTCTTAAGCCAAACACTTTTTAAAAAGCCAGAGGTGGTAAACTTTATCATCTTGATACACTGTTTCCATTTTTAATAGTTCTATTAAAACTGTCTCCATTGTAAGCTGCCTGAAGTCCTTAATACAAATAAAGGGTGAGAGAAGATGCTAGAAGAACATAGAACAAATGAGAGAGAGAGTGACCTAGAGACACAAGAAAACATGGTAGATTTACTACCTTAATCTAACTTCAGGATCCTGGAACAGAGAAGACTTTCTAACCTTCAGAGAGAGACTTCTGTTATCCTTCTAAGAAATGAAGTCAGAGACAGCTTTTTGGGGATTTTGTGAGAAGTTCAGAGCCTCTAAAACTTTTTCACGTCTTTTTTTTTTTTTTTTAACTCCTTATTTCCATATAGGGCTTCCTAGAAAATCCCTTCAACAATAAGTGTTCATTCTTTATTGTGGAGGTGGAAAGACCTCCAAGAATCTTAAGGGAAAGATAAGACAGCGTCCCCATAAGGAAGATGGACCTTGCAACCACACTTCACAGCTCAGTCGTGGGAAGTTGGAAGGCCAAGGTTCGGGGGGGTGCAGGGGGGGCATGACCAGGCTGGGTCATTTTAGGTCAGTCCTGTCACTTGGCTCACGGGAAATGGGGTGTCGTTAGTGTGAGACAAGAGCTCAAATTGGCAACTGACTGGTTTTGATTTAATTACATAGCAAGATAGTTTCTTAAGAGTGTACAACACAATCCTTTCTCCTAAACGTGGGTTTAATTTTCAAGAGAATGCTTCTTGCATAAACAACATGTTGTTTCTAAACCCTTATTGCCATTCCCAGAACTGCTTGCAGCCTTTCAGAAACCCATTATTTTACAATTATAATCAAGACTATTAGGACAGGACAATTTGTGCCAAAAAGCACATTTACACTCAGAATTGTCACTTAGCACTGTCACAGAGAGGTATCATCTCTATTTCTGTAGAGATTAAGGCGACTCGCAGACACTGCCTTTTAAACTTTCAATTTCTAAATGGCATGGGAGTTACTGACCTTGTCTACATTATCCTCCAGTCATTCCTCTGACTACCCCTGGTAGAGTAGCCAGGACACCATGGCAGTTGCTACATGGTGGGAGGAATATAACCCTGGGAAATCAGGCCAACTTGGGTTCACACCCTGTTCCTTCCTCCTCCAACTGGACAATTCACATTTGCCCCTCGGTTTCTTTATCTGAGAAATGGCAAAGCTTGGTAGCTTCAGCACCAAGTACTTGCCCAATAGGATCATTTTAACAATTAAATGAATTAATATACAGATTAGAACAGCCCCCGGCATGTACTGGGGGAAAAAAAGCCAATGTTAGTTATTATTAATACATATAAACTGCATGACCTTGGACATGGGACTCATCCATTTCCTCATTGCTAAACTGAGGAAAGTCGTACCTTACTCACAGAGGAATAGCAGCAATAGGATGAGCACACATGGTGCTCAGTGTATTTAGTTCCTTTTGATCAACTACTTCTTCCACAGATTTCACTTTGAGTTGAAAAGCTTGGTGATCTCCGTAACAGAACCCAGGGTGTGTGATCTTATTTCAACCATCTGGAAAGTCCTTAGCTTTTGGAACTCCCCACATAACCTCTGTTAAATCACCAGTGATTCCCATCAGGAAGTCAGACTGACTGAAAAATGATATAGCTACTTAAGCATGCTGTTTACGGGAAGACCATCATCTTAGTGGTCCTGAATTGTCCATTGTTAAAAATCTTTAATCATGTGTATCTTTGATTAACTTTTTCCCAGCCTCATATGGCTGTGATATTAACATGAGTAAGTAACAACAGTAATAATTCCGTTTGGTAAATATCAGTCAAAAGTATAATGGTGAGATAAGAGATTTTATGCATTTTTTTGAGAGAATGGTGCTCTGGTTAAAGAAGAGTGTTAAATAGTCCTTCCTTTGAAGTGAAAGTGGTCTTACATCCTAACCTCAGAGCTCCCATTTGTTAGCAGGTGAACTTGGCCACATTGTAGAATGTCTCCAAGTGTCCGTCTCCTCATCTGTAAATTGGAAATAATTAGTATCATCCTAATTCATTCATGTGATATGGCAAATGAGTTAGTACATACAAAGCCTTTGCACAAAATGATTGGTCAGTTAAAGACAGTGGTTGTTATTATTGTCAGCATTATTATTATAGCCAAGTGAGGTCTGCCAAGAAGGTAATGTTACCCCTATTTTATGTATTGAAATCTGAGCCTCAAGGTGCTTGAATGACTTTCCCACAATTATACAACAAGTAAATGGAGAGCCAGACCAGATCTCACTTTCCACCCTCCCAGGCAAGGCAATTCATTGTCCACTGCACCAGAATTCTGCTCCATTAAAAATAAACAGAGTATGCGGGCGCCTGGATGGCTCGGTCAGTTTAAGCTTCTGACTCTTGATTTTGACTCTTGATCATGATCTCAGGGTTGTGAGACGGAGCCCTGCATGAGGTTACACAGTGGGCGGGCGTGGAGCCTACTTGAGGGTCTCTGTCTCCCTCTCCCTCTGTAGCCCTCCCCTGCCCTCCCTCTCTGTCTCTAAAAAAAGAAAGAAAAAAGGAAGGAAGGAAGGAAGGAAGGAAGGAAGGAAGGAAGGAAGGAAAAGAAAGGAAAGAAATAAAGAAAGAAAAGAAAAAACAACAACAACAGACTATGGCTTTTGCCCCTTTGTAAATTCTAGCAGCAGTGTCTGGTAATCTGGTGTGTTTCAGAGCTGGGCCCCTGCCTCCTCTTTCCATTCTCCCTCCCCAAGAGTCAAATGCTTGAGTTTTACTCTAAGACCTCCTGCCTTAGAGACCTTCAGAATTCCAGGTTTCTATATCAACTTCATATCAAGCTTGGGACATTTCCTGTTGTTAAGGTAGACCCTTCAAGCAGGTAAATTTAGAGGTGTGTTGTGTCTCCCTTTCATTCTCTATTGTACTTTCATAGTAGCCCTGTAGCATAGGAGAGACCTACCCTTGCTACTCAAGAAAAACTAGAATTAGCCTAAGAAACTTGTTCAAAATTATATTGTGAGGGTATGGCAGAACCAGGATCCAAACCCAAATCCATCATACACATCTGCTGGACTAGCAGCTCCATAAATAAGTCCACATAGGATTTTTTTAAATCTGTGCCACCTTTATTTATTTATGTATTTATTTGAGGAGCGGGAGGGGCAGAAGGAGAAGGAAAGAGAGAATCTCAAGCAGGCTCCATGCCCAGCACAGAGCCCCGTAATACGGGGCTCGATCTTACAACCCTGAGATCATGACCTGAGCCAAAATCAAGAGTCAGATGCTTAACCAACTGAGCCATTCAGGCACCCCTTACACCCCCTATATTTAATAACAAATGCTAGAATATTACATGGGAAGAAAATAAAAGACTTTCCAGCCACTGCTGATTTTCAGAGCATCAGTATTCTTCTTCAATTAGCAAAATAGATTATTAGCATTCTAGGTGGTAGGCTGAAATTCACACTCTCGGACTCTGAGCTATTGGAGTCCTCTCATTTATCTGAGCTAAAGGAAGGGAGAGTAATCGTGCCAGTAGGAAACCCAGTGCAAGGTTCATGCTATGTTGTTCCTCCTCCAGACAGTCCATTTTAAATCCTGTGTTAAGGCACATTGCTAAAGTTGATGAACTCAGACTATATCAGCTCCATATCAAGTTGCTTTCTAGTGCCATTTGATGAAGACATGGAAAGGAATAGCTTTATTTAGTTAGTTAGCTGGTTAGTTAGTTAGTTCAGTTAGCCAACATATAGCCAACATATAGTACATCATTAGTTTTTGATGTGGTGTTCAATGATTCATTAGTTGCATATAACACCCAGTGCTCATCACAACATGTGCCCTCCTTAATACCCATCACCCAGTTACCCCATCCCCTCACCCCCTCCTTTCCTTAATCCTCCATTTGTTTCCTGGAGTCCAGAGTCTCTCATGATTTATCCCACTCTGATTTCTTCCTGTTCAGTTTTCCTTCCCTTCTCCTGTGGTCCTCCACACTATTCCTTGTGTTCCACAAATGAGTGAAACCATATGATAATTATCTTTCTCTGCTTGACTTATTTCTTTTAGCATAATCCCCTCCGGTTCCATCCATGTCGATGCAAATGATAGTATTCATCCTTTCTGATGGCTGAGTAATATTCCATTATATATATGAACCACATCTACTTTATCCAGTCATCTGTTGAAGGACATCTTGGCTCCTTCTGCAGTTTGGCTGTTGTAGACATTGTTGCTATGAACATGGGGATGCATGTACCCCTTCTTTTCACCAAGTCTGTATCTTTGGAATAGACTTATTTAAAGTCATGTGGCAGAAAAGATCACTGAGTACAGGGTGGTGGGTAATTGCTATAAATACAGAATCAGCTGGGCCCATCTGGAAGGCCATTTGGAAGGACCTATTTACATGAAAATCCTGGGAGCATCATGGAAAAGAATGTGCTCTGTTGGAAAAGAGAGTTGAAGTGGGAAGGGCTTAGTCCTTCATCATGAGAGGAAATGGTTGATTTCATGGACGGCTTGATATCTATTATACAGCTCAGCCTTCAGCCCAACACCCATCCTTTGGTTTCACCTTCATATCTGGGTTCTGGGGTTGAGCTCTGGCCATAGCAAAGAGAAAATAAAAATAAAGAACAGTAGTAGTAAAATCTCTATAAGAAACAGAAGGAAGGCATTAGAGAAACCATCTAGTCTCATTGGCTTTTGATAGAAGAGAGACTGGGTTTAAATCCAAGCTGTGCATTTACTAGCTGTGTGACTTTGGCTAGGTTACTTATAGTCTCAGAGTCTTTGTTTCCTAATGGGTAATAATGCTGATATTACTAGTATCCATCTCATAGTCATGGTATGGGAATTTAAATTAGATATCATACATAAAGCAGTAGAGTAGGACCTAAAAATAGCGACTAAGGATAAATGTTGTAAGTCCTCTTCCCTTCTTCTGCAAAGTAACTTTTGGAATGCTTGGAGTTAAGGAACTGAGTGGAGGAAGCAGTTGAGAACATCCATGCAGACAACAACAGAGACAAGAAACAGCTGTGAAAGCTAGAGCCCCAGACACTGCATGGGCAGCAAAGAGCTGTGGTCTGGAACCTGGGGGCCTTGAGACACAGAGGACAACACCGCTGTAGAGATGGGTCTTCATTCACTCATCAATTCTTTAAACAGACAGATGTTATTCTGTCCACTCTGTGCAGGCCATCAAGCTCAGGGCTGGGGCAGCAAAGGATGAATGGATATGCTCCCTGCCCTCACAGAGGGTGATCATTCTTATGAAGGACTGTGTTTATGTAAGACCCTCCAGGAACCTGCTGGTGATTTCTAGAAAGGTAACAAAGTCCAGAAAGAGGCTGGGGTTCTGACAATCCTGTGGGTGGGAGCCGAGTCAGAAGGAAACTGCCTAATTACAGTCCTCCTCTGGTCCCACGCGTTAGGAAAACAGCAATTGCTAAAATGCTGGGGTTTTTTTTTTTGAGAAGACCACTCAATATTTCTTTCTGTTCTCCCTTTATGAAGTCCCAGAGGATTACTCCTCCATAAAAAATAGTATCCCATATACGTGCAATCATGCTTAATACTGACAGCAGTTCACAGAGTAATAGTCTCCCCTCATTTTATATTTGAGTTAGCTAGGCACCCATAACAGTGAAGCCCAGAGCAGACGTGGTAAATGGTAAGTCTGAGTTGTGCTTTCTCCAGAAGCCACAAAATATCCAACTATCCAAAACACTGCAGGGGTGGCAAGGGAGCTCTCTGGAGTCTGAATGGGGATGCACTATGCTAAAGCTTACTCTTAGTGTCTTCCATTCCTCTTTTCATTTTTCGTCCAGCTTTTCTGGTTCTTCTCAATTACCCTTATTGTCCAGGCATACTTTGTTTGAATCTCCCTCATATCCTTTATGGAAAGAAAAGTGTTATAAACAAATCATTCAGTATATATGATATATATATGCATATGTATTTGCCTAATGATTCATGGTTTCAGTGAAAAACCCTTGGCCAGAGTTGACTACGCAGAGAACTACAGCGGTTTCACTTCTTGTTTTACTGACTTGAAGCGTGAAGCATTGGGGTGCAGTGGAAAGTGAGCTGCCCCAAGGAGGCTGGGGGCCCAAGTCCAGGCCCTGCCATTCACTTATACTGTGGCCTATTGACAATAAACTTACTTCCTTCAACTTCAGGTTTCATGTCGGTAAAATGGGGAAACTAATTCTTAACCTGCTACCTTACCCGGATAATAAGAAATTCAGATGTGGTCATAATTGTGTGACTGTGTTCCAAGTTGTAGGGTATTACACAAATTGAAGGCATTCTAATTAGTATTAATTTCTCTCTATTCCACTCTTCATCTCTCTTAATCTGAAGAACTTAAATGGCTTCAAAGGACCTGCCCCTGGTCTGACTTTCCTCTTTCCTCCCCTTATGTTTCCGTCCTATCATTTCTTTCCCTCCTTGTTTGCCTCACCTGCAATTTTCAGAATTCTCATCTGGGAAAGGGGAATGATGGGAAGGAAGCCAGCATCAGCCTTGTATACAGGAAACATTCCAGCTTCATTTTGATTTTCCTCCTTGGAGTCTTGTATATTTGCTTGAACTAATACACATGTGCAGAACCCACACTCAGATATGAACACAAGCACACTCATGATGGCCTGGACACACACAATAACACACGCCTTCAGGCATACTCAGAATCTAATACAGATGTTTTTATATAAGCAATCACAAACACAGGAGTAGAGAACCTATCTCAAACAGCTGTAGAATTCCACATCAAACACACATATTCCCCTTGCAATAGAATCACACTGTTCCATGCAGATATGATTGCATACTTGCGATGCAAGAACATGTGCTCTTGCATACCCAGAGACACAGACAGCAACACATAGAGGCATGCACACAAAGACACAGATCCACTTTCACTACCATGTAAGACCTATAAGCACACCCAGGCATGTTAAACAACCCCAGTTATGCTCGAACCAAAATACACTCTGAAACAGTCACAAACACACTCCTGGGTTGCGGCCGTTTCCCGTTTTGACAACCATATTTTCCAAATTACCTTGTTGTTCTTCCTGGGGAAGAAGGCTATATGTGTGTTCATCTAAGAATTCCCCTTAACATGACCCACATTAACCTCAGTGACATTATTTTCTCAGTGATAACATCTACCTTTCCTGAATATGGTCACGGGGAGTAGTACTCAACAGGAAGCAGAAGTGTGCACTCTCCACCTTGAACCATTTCATAATCCCCTGAAAAAGTCAGTGTTCCGTGAGCAAATACTCATTTCCTGCAGAAGAAACTGCTGCAGCTCTTGTCATGTGGTCATCCCAGCTATATCAGCCCTATGTTTCTGGGACCATCAAGAACTGACCTCCAGATCAACCCATTTCTTGGCCTACCCTTAGCCCCAAATTGCTTATTATAGGACTGGGAATTTGGACTTGTCCCTCTCTATTACAATAAGTGCTACTTTCAACCAAATTATTTTAATGCTTCCTTCATGACAGTCATAACTTAGTAGGTAATAACTTTAGAGTGACATCAAGTGACAAAGTGATGGAGTGTACTTTACATATTTGCTTGAATGATAGTGCTTAAATATGGAAATTTCCAGCATGTCTCTAACAGCCTTATTTATGGTAAGAGTTTATAGAGGAGACATGAAAAATTAGAATTGGATTTTATAAAAAACAAAAATGTATCAGGCACAATTAGTTAATAAATAGAACATACTAAAGAATGGCCAGGATATTTGTGGATATGTGTTAATCAGATTTCCTTGGGAATTAGTAACTAGACTTTAGCCTTTGTAAAGAAACTGGCTTCAAATGGAGGGGGAAGGGTCTGAATCAGGAGCCTTCTGAGTCATCAAATGGCACTTAAATTTCATTCAATAGAAAAGGGAAAGGTGAGCATAGACCTTGTTCAGTTAAAACTGCCAAAACAGCTTTAAGATGGCTAGCATGTAAAACATGAGGTAGTTTCCATCCAAAGACTCAGGTGAAGAACGATGTCTTCTTCCTGATCTATCTGGGGCCCAATCTCTTAGTTCTAATTCAGTTTGATGGGGTAAAAATTGAGTTGACTTTCCATACCATGGACTCCTGAGCTGATTTGGTGGAAGCATGCACCTGGAGGTTCTCTGATTTAGCACAGTATTATTCCCTCTGCACTGTAAACTCCATGAGGTCAGCTGTCCTCTGTACCTAGTGCACCACTGAATCATCAGCCCTTAGCACAATGCCAGGTATCTCGCAGCATTTAATACTCGTTAACTGAACAAGTACGGGGTCCACCTGGGCAAGGAGCACCACGGGAGCTTTTCCTCCCCAGGCAGAGGTTACTGTTTCATGTTAGCTGTTTTCTGCATCTGCCATTCCTTCTGGATTCCATGGTTTACCATCCAGCAAGGCTTTTCGGAGTCGTCTCCAGAAGATGTGCCGTCCCAGGACACTGTCTTCCCACTCCAGGTAAGTGTTCCTGCTGAGAAGGCGATACAGCTCCACCTGCTGCTGCAGTAGGGACTTCTCCACCTTCTGCAGGACAATGAAGATGATGCCGGCACGACTGCTAAGAAACTGCCAGGTCTGGGCAATCTCATACTCAAAGATGCACCACCGACTCTGGATGAAGTGTTGGGACACCACAACAATAACTTTCCGACTTTTGTAGAAACCTTCCTGGATGATGTTGGCAGCTATGGCCACCCCAGGAATAAAGTCTCTGTAGTGAAGGCAGAGCTGAAAGGGGGGTACCCCCTCCTCCAAGTTCTTTACCAGTTCATTCCTCACCCAGTCTTCATCCTGGCTTGAGTAGATAACGAAGGCATCATAGGTGCTTTCGCCTCTGTTGTACTTTTTGCAGCCAGCAAGAAGCATCAGGTGGAAATAGAACTTATACACCAAAACTGCTACCAGAGAAACCGTGAGTACAGTGAACACTGACACACCGATGATAGTCTTGCTCCTCTGACAGGTGGCATTCCTAAAACTCAACATGGGCATGCCCTGCATGTCCAAAGGTTTTGCACATACCATTTGTTCAGTTTCCACCAAGAGCTGCCTGTGGTCCTTGACCCACTGCAGGAAATTCTGGTGTTCACAAACACAAGCAAAGTCATTCTGAGTAAGATTTAAGGAAACTAGATTACTTGGAAAATGCTGCCGTTCTCGCTCCTTGGAGGCCACTATTCGGTTAAAACTGCAATCCAGAATTTGAAGGGAGAGGAGAGGTTCATAAGGGAGTATATCCAATGACAAGAGGTTGTTATGACTCATATTTATCAACTGAAGTTTAGGAAGTGAGCCAAATGCCACCGGGGATACCTGTTCCAGCTGACACCTAGAGAGGTCTAAAATGGTCAAGTTGGTCAGGTCTTTGAAAATATTTGGAAGGAAGTTGTTCTGAAAAGAATTGCCCGCCATTTTCAAGACTTGGAGGCTGACCAAACCATCAAAGATGCCCTGGAAGACAACTTGGGTGTGAGTATAAGAAATATCAAGGTAACGGAGGTTTCTGAGAGATAGGAATACTGAAAAATCACTGGCCTGTTTCAAATTGGAATGCTGGAAATCTAAATATTCTAGTTGTTCTAAGCCCAAGAAGTTTGAACTCATGGTAATAATATCATTGAAGCTCAGATCTAAATGCTTCAGTCTGCTTGTCCCCAATTCAGAGTGAGAACAGCAACCCTTGAAACTCAGGCCATTTCTACTGAGATCTAGAAACTCAAGGCTTTCCAGCTTCATCTCAGTAAAAGGGCCCACGCCTTTGTTGGCAGTGAGAACAAACTCCTTGAGAGAGTCCAGCTCCCATGTGGGAAATTCTTCAAATTTACAATGAACCGTTTCCAACCGTCGCCATCTGAGATTTTTAGGAAAGTATTTTAGCTTGTTTAAAACCAGATGCACCAGAGAAATTGTAGAAACATTTACCAAACAATTAAATAAGTCAGTAGTATCCTCTAAAAACTTATCAAAGTATGCTATCCGGAATTTTTCAATTGTCAAATTGCACAGTCCCTCCAGGAGAGATTTGTCAAAGCTTTCCAAGTTCCTTTCATTTTTAAATTCTCCCAGAACCAACTGATGGATCTTTAAACCAGCCAGACCTTGAATACAAGTTTTCATTACATCTGTACTATTAAAATTACTTCTCAAAGTCAGTTCACGGAGTTTAATTTCTTTAAAGGCACCTGGTTGGATAAAGTATAAAGGGTTCAGGGACAAGTCTAAAGAAAGGTTGAGAAGAGGCATTTGATGTAGAACCTGCAAGTCTTCATGATAAATATTTTGGATCTTGTTATTGGAAAGATCCAAGTACTCCAGGTTGGGCATGTTAGAAAAATATTCAGGTAACTTGAAGGAATGGATAAGATTGTGAGCCACATTAAGCTCCTTCAAAGTTTTGAGATGTCCAATGGGGAAGTCCTCTAGAGATTGTAGGTTTGTTTCCACGGCCACCAGCTTCTGTAAACTTGAGAGTCCAAAAAAGGCTCCTGGGAATAACCTCTGGATAGGGTTTCCTGTCAATACCAAGATGGAGAGGTGGTTTAGGCCCTGATATGCATCATCTTCAATTATCCGAATTTCACACCTACAGGGAAAAGAGATACAGATTATATTTCTGCTGAATTAAAACTCAAAAAGGAATAACCATACCAGTCTTCTAGCTCTTCTCACAGATGAGACATGACATATGATTGTGCATTGACAAAGACATGAAGCAGGACAGATGATGACATGAACAAATAAGAAGCCCCACAGATGCAGTATTATCCTACTGGACACAATGACAAACTCTTTTTGTCACAATAGGCACACATGCTAAGCAGAGGCAGGACATCCCTCAGAAGGAAATCAGTTAAAGATCAATAATTGGGGCACATGAAGACTGTATGGCTGATAGAGTATGTAACTGCCTTGGATTAACTTCAGCCATTTCCTGCCACATGTAATTGTGATTATCCGTCAGATTGGTATAGATAATTAAGATAGCGGTTAGCTGTTAGGCATGATAAATGACTGGTAAATGTCAATTTCAAAGATATAAAAAATTACACATAAGTGTCACAGGTTTGCACAAGCCTCAAGGTTTATGCAAAGCTCTCCATATATGATAGCTAGATATTTGTAAGTTGTAGTTATCATAGGTAAATGTTAGTAACAAGTGGTAGGAGTGAGTTCTGTGGAAGAAAAGGAAAGTGTACTATGAAACCTCACATTAAAGGAATGACCCAAGACAAGGGGGATCAAAGCAGGCTTCTCTGAGCACATAAGTTGAAATCTGAAGGATGAGTAGGAATTACCAAGAAAAGGAAGTGAGATGAAGAGCAGATACAGAAGTCCTGAGGTGGGCGACAGCCATGATACATGGAGGAACCGTGAGAAACCATGAGAAACTTTTGTGTCTGGTGTACAGAGAGGGAAGTGGAGGGGTGTGAGATGAGGTTGTGGAGAAAGGAGGATACAAAGCAGAGGCTTTCAGACTGGAAAAGCATTTTGACTTTTGCCCCAAGAGAAATGGCAGCTTTGCTATATACAATATTCATGGAAGTGTCCTAGAGACAAGGTTTTTTCCAGCCAACATATGGCGAGATAATGATAAACACTTGCTAGCACTGCAGGTGCATCCCAGTTAGCATTTGCAAATGAGTTATTTGCTAGTCCAACCTGAATTACATTTACAATTTCTCCACTTGTCGTATCCCCTCCATGAGTATCAGGGGTAATAAAAGCATTTTGGCCTAAGCTTTTATTAATTGGTAACTTGATAGAGGGTGGTGGGTGCCATAGGAAGAACACTGGAAAAGGGGACAAGGCATCTCAGTTCTGGTGTCTCTGTGATCCTCTCATACCTCTATGGATCTCAGTTATCACCATTCTAAATAACCTTGATTATTTCTCATGTTGCTGTCAGTTCTAGGATTTTATAACCCATAATCTTATGTATTAGGCAAGACTGGAGGGGTCTTGCTGTGTCTCTGTCTCATCAGAGGGAGCTCACACTTTTGAGGAGCAGAGCATTAAGATGAAGAGAACATTTAACTCAGAAGCAGGAGATGTGAATATGAGTCTCTGCTGCCAACAAGCTCCACAAAACGTAGAGTGCGAACATAGATAAATTACTGAAACTCTCTGAGTCTCAGTTTCTTCATCTAAAAAAGAAAACAAATATATCAATAGGTTCCCATAGGAATAAAAGGCTGCCTAGGGGACTAGCTGAGTTACTATATGTAAACATTGTGAAGGACTATGAAAAGGCAAGGGATATCTATGGTACTATGTTTGTCCCTGTCCTAAGCCAGGATCTCCTCCTGGCTAACCAGAGGGAGAGCTGTCCTCTCTCTAGACACATAGTTAAGGCCTCTGAGGGAAGTTCCTTGTGTAAGTGGTGAATCAAAGATGAATTATAAGGGACATTGTTTGATGAGAAACTACTACTTGTTTTAAAAAGGGGGGGGATGATTTGTCTATCTGGATTATAGTTCTTGACAAAATTCTTACTCAGAAAACTGAAATTTAAAAACTAATGAAGTGCTATAATAATATTTTTATCCTTATAAAGTCTACTTTATAAGGTTTTTAATATATATACATGTTAACATTCATTATCACATTTATCCCTATGGGGTAAGTTTCACCATTTCTGTTTCACAGATATGAAAACTGATACTCAGGGAGATGAAGTGACATGCCTCAGTCCACATAGCTGTAAATGGTAGAGGAGGACCCGGCTTGAGTCTTCTGACCTCCACAGAGCTCTGTGCTCTACCCTACTGACTATAAAATGCTCCATTCCCCCTTTGTTATATACTCTGTCAGTTTCCAAGTTAGAGTATAAGACATCAGATGCCCACTCTTTTCGCTACAGAAATATCCACTATAAAGAGGATTTTCATGCTATGATCTTAGAATTTATTAAACATTTCTATAATAAAAAGCCATATATATAATTCTCCTGCATTTTCCACAAACTCTTATAGAGAATATGATCCATTATCTAGTACATTTTAAAATAAGGCCTTAATGATGATAATAGTTTTAGAATTCAGTTCCCCCCAAAAATAATGATAATACCTTCACCTGCCCTAATAAATGATAAATTTCCCTGCATCAGAAAAGAAAATCTTAGTCACTGTTCTTTCT
This sequence comes from Halichoerus grypus, assembly GCF_964656455.1. Lineage (NCBI taxonomy): Eukaryota > Metazoa > Chordata > Mammalia > Carnivora > Phocidae > Halichoerus > Halichoerus grypus. The sequence goes on along the minus strand of NC_135725.1, from coordinate 77,870,856 downwards.
CACAGTAGATATTTTCCTTTGATCTTGTTATCTTTATCCTTGGGTTACTTGTATCTTCCTATTTCCCTATCCTCTATCCCACTTTCAATATTCTAGACATTCTTTGAATCCCACTCAGTTCATGAAATCTGTCTTCACTACCCACTGCAGAGAAGCCCCCTCTTCTGAACAACACAATATGTTGCCTCTAGTTTGCACATAGCTTATCACTTACTGATGTATATTACCATCCTTATCTCAGGTTCAAAATCAAAAATCAGAATCAAGTAACATTTATTGCATGCCTACTATGTGCCTAGCACCATGCTCAGGATTGTAACATGTTACTTCTTTCAGGTGTGTATGCCCTCTTTAATAGCTGGAGTTGTATATATCAACATACTCTTGTTTCCTAGCAGTCTGTATAATATATAGCTAGTAGTCAGTAAATATCTGCTGGTGAAAGAGTTTGAGTCAATTTTCTCCCCTGACTTAAAAGAATATCGAAAGATAGAACTGTCCTTAAAAACTTTCTCATCCAGCTTCTCATTTCACAGATGAGACAATGAGATCAGGAGAAGGGAGGTGGCTCGCCCAAAGTTATACAGCAAGTAAGATATCTGTTGAATGAATGAGTGAATAAAGATGAGACTCCTGACATAAGAATGAAGTGATAGAACAATGAGCATTTTACCTTGAGCAGTGTGTAAAAGCTCATTCATTACCTGGATAAATCCAACACCTGCAGTTCTGGGAAGTTGGAGAAGCTATGGCTGCCTAAATGCCTCAGGGGGTTAAAGCTCAGGTCCAGTTTCTTGGTTGATGTGGGGATGTTGTTGGGGATTTTGTCGAGATTCAGCTCCATGCATTTGTAAGTAATGTTAGGAACCACCTGCAATGATCACATGTTAGATACAGTGTCTTAACGCATGCACCTCAACCGCCCTCTCCACTGCCCTTTCCTAGGCCAGAACCTTGGAGACCTCCAGTATAAGCACAGGAGCCATCCATCCATCCATCCATCCATCCATCAATCATCCAATCATCCATCCGTCCATCTGTCCATCCATCAACCCACCCATTCATTCATTTGCCCACTCACTTTATACTTCTAAAATCTCTTACTCCAGATTTGGATGGGTGGAGCACCTACTATGTCCCCAGTTTTCTAACCTCTACTATCACATTGGCAGTATTTACAGAGAGGCAATGGAATCAAGTGGTGAAGAGCTGAGGCTCTGGAGTCCAAAAGCCCTGGGTTTCACCCCAGTTCTTCCATGTGATTTGGGGTAAAGTGTTTTTCCCCAAGTACCCCACAATTGTATACAGCCTTGGGGAAACTACCAGTTAAAGTGTCCATACTTCACAGTCATTGCTCAGTTTTTGCCAATAGCATTCTCTCTCTTGGTTCATTGACCTTTGAGCAGGTGATCTGGAAATGGGGAAAAATCTTTAGGATGTATGGACTCCAATGATGAAACCAGTATATAAGGTCAAGTGGTTTATGCTTCTTTTGTTCATGGTCTTGTTTCCATCATACTTTCCCAAATTCTTTGTAAGCCCTTATTCTCGAACCTCCCATTTAATTTCTGAATTCTCTGATTTCTTCAACAAAATTTCTTGCTTAAGCCAGCTAATTTTGGTTTTCTGTTTAAAACCAATAGAATCTGTTAAAAGGATTAAATGAAATGAGGTCTTTAAAGAGATTATCTTGAAGCCTATTACAGTGAAAATGATCAATAATTGTTAACATTTATTATTAGCAGTTATTATTAATCCCCTACCATATATGGGCATATTTCTTATATGTTATATGTTTTATTTTAATCTTCAAATGAACGTTTTAAAGAAGAAGAATTCAGAGAGAAAAAGTAATATGCATAAAGTATCACAGGTCACATATGCAGCTCTTCACTTCATTGGCATGTCTCCTGAAATGCTATCCCTTATAGGAGCCTCCCAGACCGTACTGTGTAATAGTGGATGGTAACAGGCTTCCTTCCTTTACCCTCTTCCATCTATCTCCACATGGTGTATCACCATCTAATGTAAATTATCCATGTGATTGTTCCATGTGTGTTGTTCATCTCCCTCTCTAGATTGTAAGCTTTGGTATTCTTGCTCTCTGCTGTGTCTCCAGTGCTCAGAATTGTGCCTGGCAAATGGTTAATGCATACTATTTATTGAATATATGAATGAATAACTGATTGAAGATTTGCTTCAATCCAAATTGTAGGCATTTTCTCTAAGGGCTTTGGGCAGCGCCGAGACCCATGTGATACGGCTCCAGACTTCAGTGAGCTCACAATCTAGAGGAAGAGTTGAGGTGGGAACACGCCTCACACTACTGAACAGGACCATAAACCGGGCCTGGACAATAACTTCCTCTAGCTCATAAATGGTAGAGATCAATTCCAGATCCAGGGATTATAGATGGCTTCTGAGGAAGAGAGGATTTCAAGGTAAGTCTTGAAGGATGAGTAAGATTTGGACACGTGGAAAGAGGAAGAGGGAGAGAACAGCGTAAGCAAGAAGGGAAGAAACTAATTCAGAGCACCTGGCACGAAGTAGGAGAGGTGAAACCTAAGTAGGTGGGGAAGCCAGAGCCCTGTGGCAATACTTTTAATCATCTAACATGTGTAAGTTGAGCACCTACTATGTGCTAGGCACTGGGTGTAGCATAAGCCTTGACAGTTGGCTTTTCTTATAAAGCAGGTGCCTGATTTAAGCTTTGACTAGGGAGGCATCCACTTCAAAGAGGGCTATCTCCAAGAAACACAAAGCCAGCCACATGACTAGATAAAGAGCCAGGCCACTTCCCCTCACTTAGCCTTCTTCCTGCCCCCCTTCCCACCACCCCTTCCTAAATCCCTGCTCTTATATTTTAAATTCACCAATAAAGAGGGAGCCAGGGAAACCCTAGTCCCCCATCCTCAACCCCAATATGACAACTCCACGTGCTTGAGAGCTATTTCTCTCTACCCTCAGCATTGCTTTGTGGCCCTACTTGTGTAATTTCCAGGTCTTTGAAGTAATAAACTTTCAGTTTTTCAAAGTGTCCTGATGGTTATTGCTGAAGGGTACCTTACAATCATAAAGAACCACAGGGGCTAGTCCAACCACAACATGGGTTATTGATAGGCTGAGACCAGCACAAAACACTGGGATATAGTGGTAAATAAAATCAGCAATGGTGTATTTTGCTTATAGATCCCATTTCAAAGGGAAGGACAAAAAATGTACAAATACACAAAAAAACGTATAATGATATGCTATAAAAAAAAAATAAAGCATCTAGAGATAAGAGGCCAATATGGGGAGTAGGGAGTTCTACATGAGATGATCAAGGAATACTTCCAGAAAGAGGTGACATTTAAGCAGAAATATAAATGAAGTGAGGGATTAAGTCATGAAGAAATCTAAGACTGTCCAACACGGTAGCCCGTATCCACACATGGCTACTGAGCACAAGAAACTTAGTCTAAGCTGAGAGGCATGTAAACAGTGAAATACATACTAAATTGCAAACACTTAGTACCAAAGAAAGAATGTGAACTATTTTATTAATAGTTTAGTATATATTACATTTTGAAATAATATTTTGAATATACTGGGTTAAGTAAAAATATTATTAAAGTTAAACTTACCAATTTTAATTTTTTTCAATGTGGCCACTAGAAAATTTAAAGCTACGTTTAACTGATGAATCATTGAACACTACATCTTAAACTAATGATGTACTATATGTTGGCTAATTGAATTTAAATTAAAAAAAAAAACTTATAAAGACATTAGAATGGGGGCGCCTGGGTGGCTCAGTCGGTTAAGTGACTGACTCTTAATTTGGCTCAGGTTCTGATCTCAGGGTTGTGAAATCAAGCCCCCTGATAGGTTCTGTGCTCAGCGCAGTCGGCTTGGGATTCTCTCCCTTTCCCTCTTCCCCTCCCCCTCCACTCACATGCGCATGCTCTCTCTTTCTCTCTCTCTGGGGGAAAATAAAAAGACATTAGAATGGTTGGGAAATAACAATTATTAACTTCCAGTCATAAATAAATAAATAGATAAATAAATAAATTTAGTTAAATAAAAATTTGGCTAAATTTAGTTACATTTATTATTTAAATTAGATCATGTGACCCACATGGTATTGCCTTTAGGCAGGACTGATCTAGGAGCAAAACATCCTAGCTAGAAGAAATAGCCAGTGCAAAGGCCCTGGGGTAACAAACTGTCCTAATAGCACTCAGAAGTTATTACAAGTTGTTAAGAGGGCAATTTGTTAGAACTGAGCCTCAGGCAAAACAACAACAAATAAACAACAAACAAAAATGTGCAGAGTGAATTAGAGTGGAAAGGGGACTAGGAGGCAGGAGACCATCCAAGAGTCAAGGTGAGGGGGACTGAGGACCTGCCCTAGGGTGACACTGAGGGGATGGGCAAGGTTGGACAGGTTTTGGAGACTGAGAATATGGGGTGTGGACAAAGGGAAGGTGTGATTTTATCCAGGGGTGACTGATTAGAAGATCCATTCCCATTAACCTAAGAGCAGGAGGGACACAGAGAAGACAATGAGCAGGGCTCTGGGCAGGGAGTTGGAGGAAGGAAGGACTTTGAGATGACAAATTCATCTTTATTGCCTATTAAAGTACATTATTTCCCCACTGCCCTCAATCTCAGGACTCTGGCTGCTGATGCTCTTCTTGAGTTTCTGACCCTGCCACACACTAAATCCCAAGACATTCCCTCAGTTGTTGGGTTCTAAGATGGACTTCCCAAGCACTTGTGAAGTCCACGCAGGGGAAAACGAAAGAGATCCATCATGAATGAGATTACACAAAAGTCGGTTGGTGTTTCACAAAGAAAGAAACCATTGCATTAGCTCTCACTTTACATGATTCTTTCTCTCTCTCTCTCTCCCCCCCTTCTCTCTTTGTCTCTTTCTCTCCATCTTTTTCTTTATTTCTCTCTCTCCACTTTTCTTTTCCAATCTTGTTTCTTTTCATCCTTTGGAACTAGGGCTAGATCTAAAAGTCTGAAATCCACTTAGAAAGTTCTCCCTATTAAGAGACAAAAAACAAAACAAAGCACCTTCCTGAGATGGAAAGGGGCAAAGTGAGTGCCTGAAGCTGAGAGGACAGTCCACCAGCAGAAAGGAATGACAGGAAGCAGACCTCTTACAACTCTCTATTGAAGTAGGTATTATTATAAGGCTACTGTGGATGTAAAAACTGGCTTCAGAGAGGTTTAATACCTTCTTCAAGGTCACGTAACCCAGAAGTCAAAGGGTAGTGATTTTAAGCAGATCTATCTGACCTAAAGCCCCTATTAGCACTTAAAGTCCTAAATGGGCCATGAGCCCATGGGCTGCTTCTTGGTGCTATGTAACCATGAACTGCTCGGTCCGTGTGGCTTCTCAAGTCCTTAAGGTAATTTGACTCCTTGTTGCAAATGAAACTAGCCAACTAGGAGGGAGCCACAGTGGGAAGTTCTAGGCAGAGAGCAGCTTTTCAGAAGCAAGGCAAATCTCCCAGGAGATGAACCGACCCAGAACCACATACCTGCACACAAGGCTCCCAGCTCTCGGGTCTCAGGCAGGAGAGGAAGGCCATGGCTGGGATCAGCATCCCAGCCAGGCAGGTAGGAGACATCATTCTGGCATTTTCTGTGCCCAGAAGTGGCTCTGTGAAACATGACACGCGGTACCCGCCTGCAGGGGTGGCCGCTGGGGCACTGCAGCCTTCTCTCTTGCCCCTGCTGGATGCCCCAGGACAATTACTATATTCAGAGCAATGCTGCTGCGTTAAGGGGCAAGAGGAAGTGAGAGTGGCAACCTTAGCATTCTGGGCTTTTGTTTCTCTAATATTTATGTCCCCAGTCACAGGAGAGGAAGTTAGAAGAAGAAGAATAAAACATCTGCAGATCAGTGGTCCAAGTAACAGCAAGAGGAAGCTGGCTTTAATCCCGGGAAGTCATCTGACCTCCGGGTTAGCGAACGTGGGAAAACAGTCAGACCGGTCGAACAGCCTGTGCAACAATCCAGGACAGTGGCTTTCAGATTTCATTTTAGAGTGGAAACTCGCCCTGTGTATCAGGTAACTAGGGCCACCACGAAAAATTACCGCAGGCTGGGTGGCTTCAAGGACAGACCTTTATTTGCTTATGAAGTTCTAGAGGCTGGAAGTCTGAGATCAGGGTGTTGGCGGCTTTTGATTGGTTCTCAGGCTCTCTCCTTGGCTTGCAGGTGGCTGTCTTCACTTGGTCTTCCCTCCATGTGTATCTGTGCCCTAATTTCCCCTTCTTAGAAGGACGCCATACATTTTGGATTAGGGCCTACCTGTATGACTTCATTTTACCTGAATTACCTTTTTAAAGGTCCAGCCCCCAAACATGGTCATGTTCTGAGGTACTGGAGGACTGAAGTAGGGGTTTTGAGGGGAATATAATTCAGCGCATGGTAATGTCCACTCTTGTGAAATCTTGTAAAGAAACTCATGTTTGTGAAGCTGAAAACACAGCTCTGGTGAACCACCGGTTGAAAAGCACAGGAATAGGGCGCCTGGGTGGCTCAGTCATTAAGCGTCTGCCTTCGGCTCAGGTCATGGTCCCAGGGTCCTGGGATCGAGTCCCACATCGGGCTCCCTGTTCGGCGGGAAGCCTGCTTCTCCCTCTCCCACTCCCCCTGCTTGTGTTCCCTCTCTCGCTGTGTCTCTCTCTGTCAAATAAATAAATAAAATCTAAAAAAAAAAAAAAAAAAGCACAGGAATATTGGGAAGAGATTGGAATGAAGAATCAGCATATACTGAAATTCAAATTGAGCCTGGGTAACTTATGGCCCCATGGCCCCTACTGATCCTTACTTTCTAGTCTGCAAAATGGGACAATGGTTTTAATCGCAACAGAAACTCACATTTATGAAATTCGTAAAAATCAAGCCATGTGATAGTAGTCAAATGAGGCAAGCCATTAAGCCTTAGTTTTCTAGTCTTTGAAATGGAGACAATCACATTTGTCTTACCTGATCAACTTCAGTTAATTTACATAAAATGCCTAGCCTAGTGCATGCTTCATCAGCGTATTCCATAAATTGGTAGCTATTGTGATCATTAAACATATGAATAAAATGAGGGTAATAATAAATACCTCCAAGTATTGCTATGGGATTAAATAAGCCGGTATTTCTGAAGTTTTAGAGCATTATCTGGGATGTAGCAAGTGCAAGGCAAGTTTCCGTTAAATAAGAACATAGGTAAAATTGGGGATATTCCTGGCATTGTGTCCTAGATAGTTCTACCAAGATGTCCTGCAGGCATCTCAGACTCAACATACCTCAAATCAAGCTGTGAGGGAGCATGTCATAGGGGACTGAGCACAAACTCTTGCAGTCTTCTTCAGCACAGCCGCAAAATTAAGCTAAAAGTAGTTCTACTGTCAAAACTTGGCTTTGAGGATTTAGATGATATAAAGGTCATAGTAGGTGTTCAATAAAGTCTAGTTATCTGGAAAGTTAACAGCATTTCAATTCCACATTGTCATTCCAGATGGAAATCTCTTTGATTTCCTCATTTTTCTCATTAACTAAATATTAACTGTATTTTCTTATTTTCTGTATTTTTGTTGTTCTGGCATCTGGACTTGCTGACTGGTATCACCGCCCTTCCCAGGGCCAGCCAATTCTTAGAGACAGCAAGCGATTTGCCCTGGTGTTCACTTTTCACGTGCCAATGAACCAATTCAAAACTCATACTCTAGGAGGCAATATTCTTCTGCCCTAATCGTCACAGGGCCAGGTACCAGATACCTAGAGAAAGCCCCTGTACCCCATAGCCTCCTGAAATTATTCAAACTAGCCAATTCTAAGCTTGCTTACCCTGCCTTTCCTTCCTTTCCCACAGAAACTATAGCAAAGGCTCTTGTGCATGCCTTCTGCTTGCTCCTTCTGCTTCCTGATCAATGCTGGTGCTTCCCCATGTGGCCCTGCATGGGGTGGTGTGCCACCCCCCTCTTGGGAACTATAACAAACCTTATTTTCAATGACAATCATCTCTTGATCCATTGGTCTCACCACACCTGAAAAATAAAACCTATATTTAAAAATTTAAAATTTTTATATATATATGTTATATATATATAAATATATATATTTATAAATATATATATATTTAAAAATTTAAAAATTCTACCATTTCCTAGAGAGTTGATCTATAAAATAATTCTAGAATGTCAGTCTTCATTTCTATTAGCATTACCACTGAATACATCCCTTTGCCTAGATTAGTGGAATACACTATTAACGGGTCTCTCGGGGACCAGGCTCATTTCTTCCAATGTCTTAACTCTTCTAATCCACCCCTTATCCTGAAATCAAAGCAATCCTTCTAAAATGCAAATAAAATTACCTCATTTTAATAATATTCTAATGCTCTGTATTGCCTAGACCTCATGCCTCATGCCTCTACCCCCCACTGTAATCACACACACACACACACACTCCACCTTCTAAGAAACAAACATGTGTGTTAATCTCACACCAGACATAAGGAGACCCCATTACTAGAACACAACACTTAAGTGAATAGAGTAATATGTATATAATAGTGCAAATCCCCTTTCTTCCCATCGCTAAAGAGAAAACCCCATGATGGTCAAGATGAGGAGTAAGAGGAAGGGTTCACGACAATCTCCCAGACTGTGTTTCATGAGATGTTAATACACATGCCTTATAGAAGTCTTCCTGAAAAATGTTCCTAGCTATGACTGGGGAATTAATGATAGTGCCTTGTGAAGATGCTTTTTTTCCCCATGGGATTAACACACTGTGATCTACTGACCTTAATCAAAGGGATCTCAGTTCTGTGTGCCCCTGCCAGTAGACAGGCAGCGTCTAATTACAAAAGAGAAATTCCTGGGCCCATAATTTCTACTACGATACAGTAATAAGACACACAGATGATTAGATGCCTGTGCTCAGAAGTGACCTGCATTATCTCGGCTTTCACTCCATTGGCCAGAACTAGTCCCAAGACTACACCCAGTGGGGACTCTATCTCCTAAGCTTCAAGCCTCCTACTCTGCACCCAGAACTCATACTCGTGCACACACATGCACACACACAGTCACTGGTGGGTACCTCTCCACAGCACCAATTCTATGTTGTGGAAAGGAAATGCAAATCATCCTTGATTAGAGAATTATCTGGGCCACAACCTTACTATCCTGTAATATTCATTTATGGTAATTAAAATAAAATAATAAGAGTGAACAACCACAACATACCCTGGCTCAGAGAAGAAAGGCCCAATTAGTTTGACATATCTAAGAACCAAATTTGATTCTATTCAATGGTTCCAAGTTTCACATGTTTTCACATGTTAACACCTCTCAAATCAGAACGTGTCTCATAATTGACAATATATTACAATCATAATTTGTTTTATTTTTTCTTAGTGGCCAATAAAGTAATGGTACATCTTACAGTCAGCGGTATCTTACATTCAATGAAGAATAGTTTTTCACTAAGAGGACAAACAATAACAACAACAAACACAAGTTAAAAAAGGAAACAAACTGGGCGCCTGGGTGGCTCAGATGGTTAAGCGTCTGCCTTCGGCTCAGGTCATGATCCCAGGGTCCTGGGATCGAGTCCTGCATCGGGCTTCCTGCTCCTTGGGAGCCTGCTTCTCCCTATGTTTCTCTCTCTCTCTCTCTCTCTCTCTCTCTCTCTCTGTCTATCATGAATAAATAAATAAAATCTTCAAAAAAAAAAAAAAAGGAAACAAACTGTTAAAAAGAGAATAAAGAGATTTATTTTCTAAGGACTCCTTCCAACATATCCTAGGCTAAGGTGTATGCTGCATCCACAAAGGGACACAGAACACTCCACATTTCCTTTTTGGACCCACAGACTCTTTTTTATCTTTGGACACCCACTACCAGTTCTGTATCCTTTAGCGTACCCTGGACCAACATTCCTGTGATCTAAAGCATACACAAAAGAGTGCTGCTTTTAAGCAGAAGCATAAAGTGTACTCTCCTGGCTCCAGGTGACCCAATTGCTGTCTCTAGGGCTGGGTCCTGACATTAAGTACTACCCTGTAAGTCTCAATATTTTCTCCCAAAGACCTCAAGTACCAAGGGTACATGAGGGTACTCCCCAGGAGCTATCAAGGCAAACTGTGTAAGAGGTGCCTATTCCTCCCCAGCTTGAAATGTTTATGACCTTTCCTGTGTTATTTAAAAAAAAAAAAAAAAAACTTTGAATTTCCCATCTCTGTATTGTCTGTCTCTACTAGTAGAATATAAACTCCATGAGGGTAGAGGCTTTATCGGATGTTCACGTATGTTGTGCCTGAGTAGATACTCAGTAAGTAGCTGGTGAATGAATCAATGAACAATGTATCTGAATTTGTTTTTAATATGTAGCTGGAATTTTAGGGTACTCCTCACCTTTCCATACTGAGTACTGTGACTCATATTCAGTGATTATTCTGGGCCTTTTCTTATGCTTTTCTACCTCCTAATATCCCCTGGGGATACATGTGTCCCAGATGAAGCAACACAGAGGTACATAGATTCATAGCAAGTGGGTTAGGATGAAAATACTGGTTGCGGTAAACACCATGCCTTCTCCTGGGGTAGAAAAACCCTTTGTCTCCTTTACACATGAACCTGAGGCAGAGGTTGGTTCATTATAGCCAAGATACTCTCCCCTCTTTATTCTATCTCACTACTCACCAAATTTCCCAGTTCATTCAGACTCTAGAAAAGCACTGTTGTAATGTAGAGAGGGCTATATTTTAAAATATTTAATTATCTGATTTACTTTCTGGCATCATCCTTTCTTGGTGTGAGACTTACCTTTAACATCGTAAGTTTCCTTAACTGTATAATGGAAATAACACTGTGGCCTAATTAATAGTATTACTTGAGAGTTAAGTGAGGATGTACCTATAAACATTACCGTTTCGTAACATAACATAAAATAAAATTTAAAAAAAATTACCGTTTCACACAAATGTTGACTATCATTCATTTATTCATTCATTAATTCACTCAGCAAATATGTGCTAAATGCTTAAACTCTACCAAGCACTGTTCTAGGCACAAGGGACACAGCCATGAACAAAACAACACCTGCTCACATGGAACTCAAGTTCTAACAAGGAGAGAGCTAATAGCAATTATAAAGTACACATTACATTAGACAATGTTAATGTATGTGGGTGAAAAATTGTAAAAGAGAGTGGGGGGGATGAAGAATGGTAAGTGGGACTGAAGGTTTTGTTTGTTTTTGTTTTTTTTTTAAGTAGGCTCCATGCCCAACATGGGGCTTAAACTCATGAGGAGTAACCAGTACTGAAGTTTTAAATAGGGAATCTGAATATGAAAAAGTAACATTTTGAGCAAATTCTTGAAGGATTTGCTAACTATGCAGATATCTGGGAGAATATTCCAGTTGGAATAGTGGTTTTCAACGGGCGGTAGTTTTGTCCCTAGGGGTCTTTTGGCAGTTAATGCCCCTGGGGACATTTTTGGTTGTTAGGACTTGGGAGCAGGGAGTGTTGCTTCTGGCATCCAGTAAGTAAAGTTCAGGGGTGCTGCTAAGCATCCCCCAATGCACAGGATTGGCCCCTAATCTAAAATATCAGTAGTGCCAAGGTTAAGAAACCCTGAGTTGGAGGGATAAGCTAGTGCAAAGGTCTAAACATGGGGAATTGTCGGGCGCCTGGGTGGCTCAGTCGTTAAGCGTCTGCCTTCGGCTCAGGTTATGATCCCAGAGTCCTGGGATCGAGTCCCACATCGGGCTCCCTGCTCGGTGGGAAGCCTACTTCTCCCTCTCCCACTCCCCCTGCTTGTGTTCCTGCTCTTGCTGTCTCTGTCAAATAAATAAATAAAATCTTTAAAAAAAAAAAAATCTTTAAAAAAAAAAAAATAAATAAACATGGGGAATTGTCAGAACCGACAAGGAAGCCAGTGTAGAGAGATGGTTATCCAGGTCACTTAGGGCATTGTAGACCACTGTAAAGATTTTGTGTCTTCCTGATACCTGCCCAAGGCTCCCCAAGGAAGGCACTGTCACGCTGTCCTCAAGCTCCCCCAGCAATCATCAGTTATGCTCAGGAGGGATGAATTGTCTGCCTCTCTCACTATACTTTCAGCTCCTTGTGGACAGCAGCCAAACCTGGCCCATGTCCACACCGCATGCTGAGCACAGTGCTAATACCCAGTTCAATGCTTTGTTAGTCACATCAGTGATTACACTAATAACTTTGGATGACAATAATAATTGATTTGATTTTTATTTCATATGCAAGCTAATAAGGTCCAAGAGAAGACAAATTGTAAATACTCAGAGCTGTAGCTCCACTGCCTCATCAGTACCAGGTACATAATAGGTGTTCAATAAAAATCGATTGACTAAAAGAATGAGTAGATTATATACAGTCAGCCCATCCCTTAATGCTGGTCAGTCAGATTTTTCCTCATCTTAGCAACTTTCTTGCAAAAGAGGAAGGAGAAATTGAAAAGGGATGCCTGCACCTGGGTGCCTCCATTGGCTAAGTGGCTGACTCTTGATTTTGTCTCAGGTCATGATCTCAGGGTCGTGAGATGAGCCCTGCATCGGCCTCCACACTCAGCGGAGAATCTCTGCTTGAGATTCTCTCTCTCCCTCTCCCTCTGCCCCTACACCCCACTCAAATACATAAATAAATCTTTTTTTTTCTTTTTTTTTAAAGGGGAAAAAAGGAAAAGGGGTAGCTGCCCTTTTTCTAGAAGACAGCCTATGATAACATATTTCGAGCTGCTATCTGATGCAATCCTGTGCTAGACTTGTAGGTCCAATTATAACACTGCATTGTGGACAGCACATGCTTATGTAACCCAGGACACATATCTTTGAAAGAAAAAGGGTAAGGATATGAGTAAAGAAATATTATTTTTCAACTACCGGGTTGATTCCACAAGTAGCTTTCTTCTCCTTCAGTCTCCCACACTAAAGGAATCCATGTACCTAGAGATGATCAGGTAGAAAAATGATGGGAAAATATGCAGACTGGGAAAATACACATAAAGCACTGAAAAGTACCTAGTGAATGCCCTCCTTGAGGTTCAAGAAAAATAATTCAATCCATACAGAGTCTAAAGTGTGGTACAGAATTCAGAGCAACATTCCTAGGGGGGGACTAACTTATCTCATGGACACTCCACAGATCCCCGGTTTTATTCCTGGTCTTTGTGAGAGCTGTACTTAAGAGCTATCCCTTCCACTGCAGACAGCATCATCCCCAACCCTGTTCCTCACATGATCTCCACCACCCCTGCAGACCCTTGATCCTCCTCCCAAATCCAGACATTCTGTTAGCTACAGACTTCAATATGACTTGTTAGTTTTCCTCTACTTGGCTTGGAGTCATTGATGGGCAGGAAGGTAAATCTATAGATCTTAAGAGATCACAAGAGATCCTTGTAAAAATGACCAGCAAAGGAGGGAAATATTAAAATAAAAATAAACCAGAAGGATGGATACTTACATGATGAAGATGAAACTCTTTCCACCCAATTATTTTATATTTTATACTTATATAAGTACTTGTCTCCTTTCCTGCTTTGAGTCAAAATAGGAAAAGGAAAAAAAAGAAAAAGAAAAAAAAAAGCATTCTTCGTGCCTTGGTCTTAGAAGGTTGAGGCTCCAGGGAGCAGGAGGATGCAGAGAGAAGAGAAAATAAAAGGTTTGATGTGACATTGTGGGAAGGGATTGTGTTTGGAGTAACTAAAAAATATGTTTAGAATACTAAACATAACTATGTTTCTATTTTGACTCTGCCCTTTTGATCTATGCCAAAGGGACCATGCTTTTTTCATCTTCAGCTCCTTTAGAGCTCAGCACAGGGAACTGCTCAGAGTAAATAGCCATTGACTGTCTCCTGAATGGCTCAATAAAGGAATAATCTCAATGACTTGGCATGAAATAATAACTGAAATTCATGGGCTGTGCATTCTATTGGGAGTCTTTGCTTCTAATGCTTCATCACTCCCAGCTGTGTGACTTCACCCAAGTCACTTAAATTAAATAAGTCTTAGTTTCCTTCTCTGTACAATGGTTCTCATAAGGAAAAAAAAAAAAAAATGTGATAATGTAGGCTAAGACCATGGCAACTTTAAGATGTATTATTTTGATTTATGTTAATATTTGATGGAAATTTCTCATTGCTTGAGGAAGAGTAACACTCATTACACCTTTCTGATAATAGACAGCTCATTCTGGGTTGATTTCTTAATATCTTTCATCTTTGAGTTAGAGTTTCCCATCACTTAAGAAGATACAAAGTGAATGGCTGATGGACCTCCTATTATCTTTATATTTTGGGATTTGATTCCCACAGTTTGTTTCCTTCAAGAAAGGAGCATATATCACCATAACCAGGGCTACTAGAATTGAATGTGAAAAGGAGGTAGTGACTCAGGCTATGTGGGGAGAAAAGTTGTCTTCCAATGCTTCCAGCTCAGTTCAAGGCTGACCTCCACATGCTGAAGTTTCCCTCTCCAGGATCCCTTACTCCTAGCCCCACATACTCACACATACCTGGTCAAAGTGACTTCATTTTGCTCCGAATTTCTTTAGAAATACTACCCTGGCCCTTATGCATACTTATCTGTATAGAAAGGCATTTTATCATAGTTCATATCCCCTGAAAACCAGGAACTTCCCCAGGACAGGAAGCTTACTTTGACCATGTGTGTATTCTGCATAGCACTTTACCCTGTAGAAAAGAAAATGAACTAATGGAAAGAAGGAGGAAAAGAAAGAAGGAAGGAAGAGAAAGGAGGGAAGGAGGGAGAGGGAAAGAAGGAAGGAAAGGAGAGAGAAAGGAAAATAAATGAATAGACTTGATAGCAGAATACATTTTTAAAAGTAAACATTGAAAAATTATTGATAACATAATTCCCCCAAACAAAATCACCACAATGAAGCACAACGTGAAGCTCAAAAATCATGCCACTGAAAGGGAAAAGACCCTCATGCTCTAAGAACTGAAGTGAATGCTCTCTGCATTTCCTTCTAGTGCAGTGATCTGGGACTCCTTGGTCAGGGTTGCATGATGAAGCCCACAGGCCCAGCTGCCTTGGGGCCTCTCAACAGCATTTGCTTTATTTCAACCAACCACAAGCCTTTGCTTCTGCCTCTGTCCCAGTCCAGCTGGAGAACACATGCTAGAGAATTGGCCATTCTAAAATCTTTCTTCTGCTCATGGTAGGTGGTTTCCACAGAGGTCCCTAATTCCTGTCCAACTCCTTCACCTTTAAATGTGCTGAAAAGTGAGTTTGAAATTAGACTCAGAGCCATATGGCAAAGCTTGGGGGCAGCATATTGTTGCAGGTTGCTTAGTGCTGATCTACAGCATCTTTAAACTCACCTATCTCTCTTTACACAGGAGGCTGTGATAGGGTCACAGTTCTGTATTTTGAATTGTTCTGTCCTTCATGTGGGAAAATGAGACACAATACAGCATCCATGTTAAAGTTTGTTTTAGTTTTCTTGGTCATAGTAGGGGTAGAGTGCAGAGAAATATCTATACTCCTACTTGTGATCAATGGGAAGTATCATGTTAGGGGTAGAGATTCAGTCTATGAACTTGAACTATGGTCTATCCAATAGATATGTGAGTTTAAGTCAGCCTAACTAGTCCCACCTGCAGATTTAAGTCATGCCAACAGAAACTGCAGATAGGGTCAAATCAGTCCCGTGGAAACAGGGAGCATACAGCTAAACAGTTAATACAGTGAAATGACAGGTAGAGAGGAGTTCTGGGGTCAAAGCAGGGGAGCTAATTTTTTTAAGAAGATGAAAGACCTGAAAATAAGGGGGTGCAGAGGAAAAGTGGACAGTCAACTGCAAGGAATCAAAGAGAAAGAATAAGCACACACAGGGAAGTAAATAATTCAGGATCTAGCTCTAAAATGCTGGGCCACAGCATGTCTTCCTCATTTCAGTTCACTACCAATACCATCATTATTGCAAGGACAAAGAATACTGTCATAATTGAGTCAAGTTCCAGAAAGCTTGACTGGACCAATTGGCAGTGGTTTGGCCATGCCCCACCATTCGTCTCTTTTATGGAGTCAAGTTTTCAGGAAAGGAAGCTCTTGTTTCCATGAGTAATAACATATTTTTCTTTGTGAAAACTAAAACTTAGTTACACAAATGTACTTTTTCATACAATTAAATCTGGAAGAGATGGAACGCAAATCCAGGTTTCTTTTTTAATTCAAGCTATATAATTATACTATATTTATACACTAAACCAATAAACAAGTAGACAATGGGGAAACCCTTTAACATAGAAGAGGGGAGAACCACCACAGAACACCCTGAGGAAGAAAGACAAACAAGGAGACAAGACAAACAAGGAGGGTTTTAAAACTTTGAAATGAAACAGGGGTGCTTGGATGGCGCAGTCGGTTAAGCGTCCAACTCTTGGTTTTGGCTCATGTGGTGATCTTGGCATTGTGATCTCTGCATTGTGAGATCAAGCCCCATGATGAGCCTCATGCTCAGCATGGAGTCTGCGTAAGATTCTTTCTCTCCCTCTCCCTCAGCCCTCCCCTCTGTGCAAGCTCTCTCTCTCTCCCTCTCCCCTTCTCTCTCAAATAAATAAATAAATATTTTTTAAAATTTTGAAATAAAACAAATCAATGTGATTCTTATCATCATCACCACTGCCATCATTAATTGAGATCCAGTTTATGTCTCAGGGGGTAGCTTTAATAATATATCACTGAACCATCACTGGGGCCCTGAACAGCTTGTTGTTGTTGTTGTTTTAATAGATTTTGTTCTTTGTTTTTTTTTTAAGTAATCTCTACACCCAGTGTGGGGCTTGAACTCATAAACCCGAGATCAAGAGTCGCATGCTTCACCAAGTGAGCCAGCCACAGGCCCCAACAACTTGGGTTTTGATTTGTATTTTCCTGATGACTACTGATGTCAGGGATCTTCTCAAGTGCTTATTGGTCATTTATATATCTTCTTTGGAGAAATATTATTCAAGTTTTTTGTCCATGTTTTAATTAGGTTGTGTCTTTCTTTTTGAGATTTAAGTGTTCCATATATATTCTGGATACTAGTCTCTTATCAGATACAAAAGATTTGCAATTATTTTCTCTCATTTTATGGGTTGTATTCACTTTCTTTTTTTTTTTAATTGTATTCACTTTCTTGATAGTGTCCTTTGAAGCACAGATGTTTCAAGTTTTGAACTCCAAATTATTTATTGTTTCTTTTATGTTCATGCCTTTGATGTCATATCTAAGAATCCATTGTCGAATCTGGAGGTCATGAGGATTTATCAGTTTTCTTATAAGAATTTTATAGTTTTAGCTCTTACATTTAGATCTCTGATCCATCTTAGAAAGTTAATTTTTGTAAATGGTGTGAGGTAAAGATTCATTCTTTTGCATGTGGTTTTCCCGTTTTTTCACCACCATTTGTTGAAAAGACTAATCTTTTCCCATTGAATTGTCCTGGTATCCATGTTGAAAATCAGTTGTCTCAGACACACAGGCTTATCTCTGAACTTTTAATTCTATTACCATACTAATCTACATGTCTACCTTTATGCCAACTCCACATTGTCTTGATTACTGTTGCTTCATAGTATGTTTTGAAATCAAGAAATGTCAATCCTCCAACTTTGTTGTTCTTTTTCAGATTGTTTGGGTTCCCCTGGGTCTCTTGAAATGCCATGCAAATTTTATGATCAGCTCCTCATTTTCTACAAAGAAGTCAGCTGGGATACTGATAAGGATTGCTTTGAGTCTGTAGATCAATTTGGGGAATATTGTCATTTTATCATTTTCAAGTCTTCCATCTAACAATCTAGCAATTGTTTCATTTCAGTTATTATACTTTTCAACTCTAGAATTTCCATTTGGTTCATTTTTATAATTTTCAGGCCTACCCTTCAATCTGTATTTCCATTGCACTTACCAATATCTTTCCAATTACCATTCATCACAACTTGCACTATTTTTTTTTTATTTTTTATTGTTATGTTAATCACCATACATTACATCATTAGTTTTTGATGGAGTGTTCCATGATTCATTGTTTGTGCATAACACCCAGTGCTCCATTCAATATGTGCCCTCTTTAATACCCATCACCAGGCTAACCCATCCTCCCACCCCCCTCCCCTCTAGAACCCTCAGTTTGTTTTTCAGAGTCCATCGTCTCTCATGGTTCATCTCCCCCTCCGATTTCCCCCCCTTCATTCTTCCCCTCCTGCTATCTTCTTCTTTTTTTTTTTTTCTTAACATATATTGCATTATTTGTTTCAGAGGTACAGATCTGAGATTCAACAGTCTTGCACAATTCACCGCGCTTACCAGAGCACATACCCTCCCCAGTGTCTATCACCCAGTCACCCCATCCCTCCCACCCTACCCCCCACTCCAGCAACCCTCAGTTTGTTTCCTGAGATTAAGAATTCCTCATATCAGTGAGGTCATACAACTTGCACTATTTTTGAGAGTGCTCTTGAACTTGAAATTCTCCACATTGTTTTGGGAAGAGATTAGGAACTGTCCATGTTAAGGCCTGCTTTTTCCCCTAGGCAAAATCTCTGAGCCAGGGCTCTAAAGCTGGGGTTTGGGACAATGCCATGCTTCTATCTGAGTGACACCTCTTCTTTAGGAGCTAAGTGCTTAGTGGAGGGGGTGACAGGTCTTCTCGGCCTGCCTCTCCCAGCAGGGAACCACTGCCTTACAAACTGAGACAAGACAAATTGGCCTCTGGGTGCTTTTAGTGATATGTGCCCAAGGTAGAGAGAGCCTCCATCCAATATATGGGGGCGCTGAGGAGAAGAAGGAAGCAGTCACCGCTTCCTATGTGGCTGCACACACATAGTCTCAGCAAAGGTACCTGGGAGCAGGATGAGAAATGCTGACACACTGCTGCCCCTGGGAAGATAATCCCTTGTCCAGGGCCAGGGGAGATGGATTCCTATGTTCCTGATAGCATAAGTCCAAAGTCCAGTTTCTGTCTTACTAGGAGTGGGGAGTGAATGAATTTTTATTGAAATACTATAGATTCTCATTGTTCTACTGAGTTTTAGATTTTCTTGAAATTGTTCTTCATTTGCTAGATGCCCTTTGAACCATTTCCAGAGACTTTGAATGTTTTTTTATATTAAAAAAAAAATTTTTTTTACCAGTTTCTATGGGGAGTCTGTCTATGGAGCTTCTCACACTGTTATGCCAGAATTGGAACTCAAAAGGAGGTGGTATTTTTTTTAAAGGTTTATTTATTTATTTATTTATTTACTGGAGGGGGAGGGGGAGGCAGAAGGAAAGGGAGAAAGAGAATCCTAAGCAGACTCCTTGATGAGTGTGGAGCCCAGCACTGGGCTCCATCTCATGACCCTGAGATCATGACCTGAGCCAAAATCAAGAGTCAGATGCTCAACCAGCCAGGCACCCCAAATTAGGTGATTTTTATACAAATTTAATATCCTAAAAATAAGGCCAATAATCATAGCACAAGCAATAGGCAAGAAGAACAATGAAAAGGAGGTAAGTGGGGCAAAAGAACAGAAAGAGGAAGAGCCGTGAGAAAAGCACATAATGGAGGGGAAAATGACAGCAAGAAGATGGAAAAGACAGTGTAAAACAACCATGTTTGACCCAAGTTAGGTCAGAATGAACTTGAGTGTGGAACAGCTGACGTGATGTTGATATCCCTCACTCTGGCCCTTCATCACATACTGACCTACCTTCCAGCATCACCCAACTATTTCACGTGTGCATGTGATCTTGAGCTCCTACCAAATACTATCTTTTCTCCTTCTCTGTCTTAACGCGTATAAATCCTCCCTATCTTTGAAGGACCAGCTCAAATTCCACCTCCTCCAGAAAGCATTCCCTTATTTAACCAGAGCTACCTTGATGTCTGTTCTCTCCATTCTTTGGTTTTTCCAAATAATTTATCTGTATCTCTTTTGTGAGGTTATCATTTTGACCTCCCCTCTAGAGCTACTTGGCTCTTGCTTATTCCCAAATCTAGTCCTCTAGGATATCCTCAGAGATCCTTCCAAAATATTTCTCTTTTCTTATGCAACCAGGGTAAACTTACAGTCAATACAGATACATCAGTCTTTTTTTTTTTTTTTTTTTATGGAGGGGTATTGGTGCAGTGATATCCTCATAGTCTTCAAACCATCAAATGAATGTATAATATTAGATGAACGGAGTAAATGAATGTCAGAAATAATGAACTGTGCATTTTATCAGATTGGAAAACTAAGCAGAGCAACTCAGTAACCTTGTGGAGAATGAAGTAAAGACAGAACAGGGAAACCTGGATTCTATTCTTCATGGCTCTATCACTAAACTTGCTATGTGATCTTGAGCAAACCACCTACATCTCTACTTCAATTAGTTCATCCATAAAGGAAGGAGGCATATTAAGTTTTTTTATTAAGTTTTTCTCCTGCACAGAGTTTCTGGTATGCTATGATACCTATGATAAAACAATATTGAAAGGGTAACAAATGCCCAGGTAATTTTAAATTTAAGAGCAAGATGGTTTTTTTAATTAAATGAAAAAACAAAGAAAATGTGATTGTAGCAATAAGATGTTCCACACTGCACTTCATCTTCAAAAAGACATTTTCCTTCTCCTCCCTCAGTTATACAATCAACTTGAACAAAGATCCCATAACCTAGAAATGTTTATTTTTAACCAAGAGAGTACACTGGACATAACATCACAGTTTGGAAAATCTTATCTCTCCAGAGGTTTCAGCCCAGATAATTGGATCAGCCTCATCTCACAAATGCTGCTAGGTCCCAAGTCTATAGAGAAATCTGGTTTAAAATTGCCACTCAGAGCTGTGCAGGATCTTAACATCTCAATTAAATAGTCGACATAAGAATAAGAAGAGAAGAAAATGGAAGGTGAACTGGGTAATTCTGGCAGGAAGGGAATTTGGCTCCTTTGATGCATAAAACATAATCTTCATTTAAGCACACATTGTCAGATATTATCAGCTCTAAATACAAACATATAAAACTACAATAACAAATAATTTAACAAAAGGTATCCAATTTCTCCATGGAGGATTTCAATTTCAGTATCTATACTAGGGAAATTGAGGCACATTGGACTTCTCCTAGCTCTCAGAGTGAATCACACCTGGGTTTGCAATAGGGAATCCTCCAAATTAGCCCAGACTTTGCAACAACAATTTGCCAGCAGCTATCTCTGCCAAATGCCAATAAGATATCAGAATCCCACTGATATCAAAGAGAGAAGATATCATCTAAGGATGTACCAAGGATATGGATTCATAATGTCAAAAACCTGACCTTCAGAAAACATTTTCATCTAGAGTTTCTGTTCTGCTCAGAGGTCATGTGGTATTACCTATTGAAGGAAGAAGATACTTCCAAAGAAAAGGAAAGAAAGTTGTAATCTTGCCCCGAAAATAATACTTCCCCAACAGTTTAAAAAAAACATTTCTTACACCTTGGGTAAGTGGTAATGGTCACATTTGGAAATGATAAATATTAAGGACTGGAAAACAATTCATATAACAGACTTATTCCACTTGAATGAAAGCCAAGTGGCGGAATGGAATGGATCACATTTTGGAGCAGGCAGATTTGAATTTGAATCTCTGCTTCACAATTTACCAGCTGTGTAACTTTGGGCCTCTACTCTATCTCCATCTATTAAAATGAGGATAAGTATACTTTACTTATGAGACTGTCAGAAGGATGACATGAAAAACTTCTAGCACAATGCCTGACACGTAGTGGGTGTTCTAGACATATAAGATACCATTGTTTTCATTTTTCTTTTCTTCAAATTACAATTTAGTGTTGTCTGTGCCCTTCGTTTTCATCCTAGTATTAATGATGGAGCTAGAGCAAATAAGATGTTGACCCATAACTAAGACTGTCTAGTCTACCCCACTGTACTCTCTTTAGCATACCCTTCAGTTTGAATGTATACTTGGCCAGTGGTATTAGGGTTGGAGGAAAGGGCACTGGACCTAGTGTTAGGAGACTTGAATGTTTCCCTAATTCATTTGCAGTATGACCTTGAATACCACTTAGCCTTTCAGAGACTTAATTATCCTATCTATAAACAAGAACTCATCATACAAACTCTGCCCTCCACTATCTGATTTTTTAAAAGTCTTCACTAACCTGAATCTGCTCCCCAAATTACCCAGTTACCCTACATGAAATTCCCAACACTTCCCTCAAGTCTGCAAAGCATTTTACAATTTAGAAATGCTTTTACATTCATTGACTGAGAATAAGTTCCACCAACCAATTCATCTGCCCAGTACTATGACATGAGAGACAATCAAACTTCAACTCTACTTGAACCTTTTCAAGTTGAACCAATTAAATGAAATAACAAATCTAGAAATGTGTTTAGAATAATTCCAGACACATATTAAGGTCAATAAATGTAAACTACAGTTGTTATATCTCAAAGTAAATTATAAGATCTTTGATAAATGGGGCCATGCCTTGTATCTTCCAAAGTGCATCTCTACAAATCCCAGTGTAGATGGGACAGTGCCGGACATAGAAGGGATGCATCCAATAAATAAATACTGACTAAATGGATCCATTGGTTGTGGAGATATCTTGGAAACTAAACACCTTTCAAATATTTAATAATAGAGGTCTTCAGGAGTGAGGAAAAGAGAAATATCTTCCTAGAACAAGTAGATTAAATAATTGTGTGTGTGTGTGTGTGTGTGTGTGTGTTTTAACAACACTTCCTCCAGTCAGTGTCTAGCTAACAAAAAGACAGTACGTCTTCACAGCAGCCTATCCCTCTGTGTTCCAAAGCTTCAGTGCTAAAATAGACTGTAGACTTCATGAAGTTCAATGGGGAGCTGAAAACTTTCTAGGCTTTTAAGACTCCAGTAAGGAGAGAGCATACAAGGGCATACACTGGATTTGCTTAGACCTTTATATTCTTCATGTTCTTCAGTTCAAATGTCATCTTCATAAAACTCTCTGTGGACAACCCATCTAGAAGTATCTGAACCCCTCTTCTGAGTTTGAGAGTTATTTGTTTCTTCTACTTTTTACATTTGCGCACTATCTGATGTTTTTCATGCAGCACATGTTTTTGTCTTCAGGCAGCACTGATAGAGCAGCAAGAGTATGGATTTTGAAATCAGGCAGATCATGGTTTAAATTCCAGTTCTGTTACTTCCCATCTGAGTGTACTTGGGCAATTTTTCTGAGTTAATGGGATCTACACATAGGGACTATCATTGGGAGGATAACATAAAATAGCACATGTAGATATTCAACAAATGTTAGTTTCTTTCTTTTCACTCCCTCTGTCTCTAACCATATGACTTTTCATGTTCCTTTATGGCAGGCACTCTTCTTCTCTAGTGAAATGCCCTCCTCAGAGAAGACTGAGCATTTATGTAATTTGTTATTCTGTTCTAAACACACTTTGGGTGCCCTTTGCAGTGTTAAATACCCATAAGACACACAAACTCTCTTTCTACTCCCACCCATTCAAAAGTGAGGATGTAGAGCCTTCTTTTGGGCAGTTACCCTAAGTGAAGTGGACAAGTACTGATTACGAATTTTGGTCTCATTCTTTTCTGATGCCCACAAGCACCAAGTGGATTAAAAATACACACAAACAAAACCCCCACGTATATACGGTGCTTATTCCTGGAGAACTAAAATCAATCAGTTTATAGAGGACTTCAAAGAATTGTTGTGGAAGATATAAGATTAAACCAAGGGGGATCAAAGATTATACCTGACTTTCCGCCTTCACATTCAATAAGAAGTATATGGTTTCATAGGTGACCAGGGTTAGGAATACTTATTTGAAATATAGTTTTACTTCATGTGATGGTAATTGGGGTCTAAAAGTAACACACACACGCACACACACACACACGGAATCAAGTACAATGTAAACACATTAATACACATACACGCACACACAGCAGAGTCAGGGACCCGAATCAGTTTGTACTCCTGGAGGAAAACAAGTAATTAAACTGACAGGTAACAAACATTCAAAGATAATTACCAGTAATGCTCAGACACACATTTGATGATTAATAGCAGTAGATTCCATGGAGGTGATTAATAAGGAGGCAGGCATGTAGAGATAATATATAAATGATTAATAATGAAACTCCCTTCAGTCCTTGAAGCAAACAGGATGGAGGACTAAGGAGTTAGTTTGTCTTTCCTAACAGCTGCCATTAGAAGGGTTTTGTGGCAGGGAGAAAACCGGGGAGAACTTGAAGATCATAACTTGCAAACAGAAATTATTCGTCGAAGTCTTGAACAAGTCATTTAACCACTCTGTTTCACTGTCCTCATTTGAAGATAGGACAGGATGATAACTCAGAACTTTTCTAGCCTTTTGAAAGAATGATTATCACTGATTTCTTTGTCTGTTTTTAGATAATGAACACAGTGGATGAGAGACTAAAGGAAGATTAGGTCAAAAAAGTTTAATAGTAAAGATTAAGAGAGACAAATGTTGAATATTTGCCAACAATTAAAATTAAGAATCTCTTATTCAAACCTCAAAATGCTGACTCATGCACCAGAAAGTGTGCATTGAATGATTGTCTATTAACTACATTTATGTAAATTCAGGAGGTTGAAAATAGCTTCATCATCCTAAATAGGATGTCTTTCAAAGCTTAATTAACTCTGAGAAATTTCAGCAAAAACTTTTCATCCAGAAAAATAATCATCTGCTAAACTATTGAAGTATAATTGACATATAATGTTATATTAGTTTCAGGTGTACAACATACTAATTAGGCAATTCTATGCATTACTCAATGCTTACCATGATAAGTATCTGTCAGCGTACAACGTTACAATATTATTGGCTATATTACCTATGGTGTACTTTTCATCTCTGATTTATTTATAATTAGAAATTTGTATATCTTAATCCCCTCTATCTATTTTGCCCATCCTCCCACCAACCTCCTCACTGGCAACTATCAGTTTGTTCTCTGTATTTAAGAGTCTGTTTTTGTTTGTTCTTTTGTTTTTTATTTTAGATTCCACACATAACTAAAATCACATGGTATTTGTCTTTCTCAGTCTAACTTATTTCACTTAGCATAATACCCTCTAGGTCCATCAATGTTGTCACAAATGGCAAGATTTCATTCTTTTTATGGTTGAGTAATATTCCATTGCATATATATATATATATATATATATATATATATATATATATATATACACCGTATCTTTATCTACTCATCTATCAATGGACACTTGGATTGCTTCCATATCGTGGCTACTGTAAGTAATGCTTCAATAAACATAGGGATGCATATTTTTCTGAATTCAGTTTCTGGGGGGTAAATACCCAGTAGTAAATTACTTGATCACACAGTATTTCTCTTTTTAATTTTTTTGAAGAACTTCCATTCTGTTTTCCACAGCATTTGCTCCAATTTTTACTCCCAGCAACGGTGTTATGAGGGTTCCTTTTTTTCTACAGCCTTGCCAATCCTTGTTATTTCTTCTCTCTTTAACACTATCCATTCTGACTGGTATGAGGTAATGTCTAATTTTGGCTTTGATTTTCATTTCCCTGATGATTAGTGATGTTGAGCATCTTTTCATGTGTCTGTTGGCCACCTGTCTGTCTTCTTTGGTAGAATGGCTATTCAGGTCCTCTGCCCATTTTTTAATCAGATTGTTTGTTTTTTTTAGTGTTGCGTTATGTAAGTCTTTGTATATTTTGGATATTAACCCCTTATTGAATATGTCATTTGCAAATATCTTCTCCTACTTACTAGGTTGCCCTTTTGTTTTGTTGATAGTTTCTTCTGCTGTGCAAAACCTTTTCATTTTGGTGTAGTCCCAGTAGTTTAATTTTTCTTTTGTTTCTAGAAAAATAATAAATCTTGAATGGAATGCAGACCAGTAAGAAATCTGTATGACTATTGTTCAATGTGTTAAATGCGGAATCCTTAAAATTTCTCCTCCCCCAAATTTTCCTTGATTCCTTTGATTGGTAAGTCTTTGAACGTGATACAAACAATAAGAAAAAGAAGAAGAAGGAGAATTATTTCTCATGAGGCATGCCTCAAAAGAAGTGGAAGGGACATCCTTGGAAAAGCCACTGATCTAGTCTTTCTGTTTTGATGACAAGGAAAATTAAAACATTAAAGTAATTCTCCCAAAAATAAGCAGTTGGGGGGAAACTATATTAAATCCAATTCAATACTGGACTCTGGACTTAGAATAAAAACATCTGGGTAATTTGTCCCTGCTCTGTCACTAACTGTGAACTTTAACAAGTGACAAACTCTCTCTCAGTGTCTCAGAATGGTCTCCAAGGGCTGTCAGTGCAGACATTTCAGGATTCTGTGACTCTTTTCTGATTAAACACATTCATTAAGAAAAGAACATATTAGCTTTAATGCCAAACCTATGAGGATAGGGAGTTGGCAGGATTTTCTCTTAACAAATTCTCCTTTAGTATTTCAAATAGAAAGAAAACATCATGATGAATAGACCCCTACAATCTCAAGATTGTCTTTTCCCTGATACTATTAGGTCCTCGACCTTCAATTCTTACCTACTTATTTTTTGTAAAGAAAGTTTTCTGTTTTCTTGCTATGTGGGAGACTCTCGGGGGGAAAATTGCTAAATATTTTGGGACGCTGGCTACTTAATTTGATTATTTATAAGCCTTGTGTACTTTTTAAAGGTATTATCCAGCTTTAATAAATTAAAGATTGCCTGTTCTATAGCTGCACATACAGCACCCTTCCCAGAGTGGGCCATTCTTGGCCATATCTTTTGCCAACACTGTAACAGTCAAATTTCTCTCCCCACTTTATTCCCTTTAAGTAGAAGCTATCCTATATTTGATAGTTAAAATGATGTGGGTGGAAGACAAATCTTTCTTGTACCTTCTCATTAAATCCCCCAAATCTCTTTGTAACTCATCCTTACTGCTTTGGACAAAATTATATTATTAAAAATGTCCAACATTACCAAAAGTTATTACTTTCTATTTGTTGGTCATGAGACCTAGAAAAGGTCTTCACTAGGAGTAAGCATTTGGGGATATCTTGCTGAAACTGTTGTTGAATTTAAGAGAAATATACAAAGAACAGAAATGCCCCACAGTTTTGACATCATCATCATCACCATCTTTATCATCACCACCATTATCATCATAGCAAACTCTCATAGCAGTATTCTCTTCTAGGCACTGTTTTGAGTACATTACACCTATTAACATCATGAAGTAGAAATGAAAAATGTATTCACAGCTTGAGTTATAAAAACTCAAATTGTAATATCCTATTGAAAATTTGTCCACTCAAATACATCTCTCCTGCAAAAAGCCATCTTGGAATAAGAGTACCACCCAGTGGTGATGTTTTTGTCCATTAAGTTTAATACTTATTCCCATTAAGATGTGTCTTACCCTCTCCAGTAAGGATAGTCATATTGCCTTTCACTAGGTAGGGTTTATTTCAACCTCAGATCATCTCTCTATGGCAGACTGTAATAATTTTCCTTCCCTCCCAACCTCTGAGGACAAATCTTACTTTTCCACTCTGAGGACTTGGGTCTTGGCCATGGGACTTACTTGACCAATGAAATGTGTGTGAATGTAAAGTAGACCACAGCAACCAGAGGCTTTGCCTTGGCTTGTGATGTCTGACTTGGTCTCTTGCACTCCAGCCCTGCACCATAAGAAGATTATAGTCTTGTAAACACTATGGCTTAAAACCTGAGTTCTACAATGACAGATAGATAGGACCAACCTGAACCAACTCAGCTTGAACCAGAGTCTCCCAGTTGACTTGCAGACCTCTGAGGGATAAATAAATGTCTGCTATAAACCACTGAAATCTGGGGAGTAATTTCTTATTCAGCATTATTAAAGCAATGACCAAATAATATATTCTCCTATGTCCACAAGCATGCTAATTAACTCCATTGCTCCCCAGCCCCTTCCTCTCCCAATTCTTATTCAGTTACCTTCAGTAAATCTACATTCTCCTTTCTTTTTTTTAAGATTTTATTTATTTATTTGAGAGAGAGAGAGAGCAGGCAGAGGGAAAGGGAGAAACAGACTCCTTGCTGAGCAGAGAGCTGGACGTGGGGCTCGATCCCAGGACTCTGGGATCATGATCTGAGCCGAAGACAGATGCTTAACTAACTGAGCCACCCAGGCGCCCCATTCAATCTCCTTTCAATTTCTTCCCCAGGTTCTATTTATAAGTCTCCAAAGTCTCTAACAATGGCCAGTAAACATAAATAAATTCTGCTGAAAAACCTTTATCAAAGAAAGAAAATTAAAGTATACTTAATTAGAAATTTGAAAGATAGGGGCACCTGGGTGGCTCAGTCAGTTAAGCATCTGCCTTAGGTTCAAGTCATGATCCCGGGGTCCAGGGATCCAGCCCTGCATCAGGCTGCCTGCTCAGTGGGGAGTCTGCTTCTCCCTCTCTCTTTACCCCTCCCCACCCCCCGCTCATGCTCTCTCTTTCAAATAAATAAACAAGACCTTTAAAAAAAAAAAGAAATTTTAAAGAGAGCTTTAAAAAGACTTTAACATATGTTACTATTTCTTTTTATTTATTAGTTTATTTTTATTTAAATTCAGCTTAATTAACGTATAGTGTATTATTAGTTTCAGAGATAGAATTCAGTGATTCATCAGTTGCATATAACACCCAGGGCCCATTCCATCAAGTTACTATTTTCATATTTTCTTTCAACGCTCTTCTTGCAACACTAGATCCAGATTACCTAGGTTTGAATCCTGTCTTCAAACTTTACTAGCTATAGGGTCTTAGACCTCTTAGTGTCTTAGCTCTTTTACAGATAAGGGGGAATGACAGTATCTACTCTGCAAGATTCTTGGCAAGGTAAATTTCATTCATAGACACAAAATGGTAAAAACAGCCCTAGAAAATGGTAAGAACTTAGAAAGTTTGGCTATTAATTCTATCATCATCACCTACCACATTTCAAAGCCAGAGGACAATGCTTGACCCATGATTTACTTAGTTGTTTGTGAGTGTGCTTGAAATGAACAGATACCTCTAATTCCTTCTAATGGGAAGACGTAACTACTACTTACAATTTTAGATAGCATATTACTATTGGCAAAGTGCTTTAATAGTCTTGAAATAATACAGTCTTCAGAATGCTGAGGAGGAGAGTGAAATAAAGACTTTTAGAAATAGCATTCCAAGCAGGAGGAAGGGACCCAGTTAGTTGAATATTGAAACCATCCAAGTGAGAGAGTTAGAGGATCCATAGGCTGCAACATTTAATGGATGAAGGCGGTGATGGGAAAAAAAATGAGTACATGATGGAAGTTTCAAAAAGTTGTTTTGTGCTGAATCATTCTGGGAGATTGTTCCCTGAAGATACTTTTGCAAAATACACACTCCATTCATAAGTTTGGCAAATCCTAAGTCGTCTCACCAGGACATTCTTTTCCTTCTTTTCTCATCAAAAGATCAGAATTTTCTGGTCTAATCTCAGATGTGGGAAGCCCTCTATGCCCTCATTACTCACTCAGTGTGGCTGATAGACTTTTAGACCTAATGCCCACCTCCTCCAATAAGCCTGCCCTGATTGGTCCAGAAGCATAATCTTTCCTAGCCCCGGGGTTTGAAGGGGAGCAGAATGATGACATCTTCAGAATACTACTTTAACAGCCCTCAAGAGAATAGAATATCTCTATTTGGACTCTCAGACCTCAAGAGCTAAGAAAGGCCTTCTTTGCTGCTTAAACTCTGGAGGTCATATGAAATCTTTGAAAATCTAATGAAAGCTGTGGATTTTCTCCCCAGAAAAATGCACATTTACACATCCATATAATTATGACACATAATTTTAGGGACCCCCCATATATGCCTAGGGGTACCTATGAAGAACCCACAGTGTCTAGCCCAGTGCTTGCTGAGCTAATACTCTGAAAAGTGACTGAATAAGTGCCTTTGAAAGCATGGCTCACTGAGAATTTCTTCACCCCACATCCAATGAACTGGTCTAGGGGTTGTTGATCCATATATGTGAACGAGGTAAAATAAACCAAAGATCCTGTTACGGACTAAATTGTGTCTCCCCAAAACTGATATGTTGAAGCCCTAACCCACAGGGCCCGTAAAGAGGTGATTAGGGGTAAATAAGGTCATAGGGTGAGGCCCTTATCCAGTAGGACTGGTGTCCCTATCAGAAGAGGAAGGGACATGAGGAGTACGCTGTCACAGAGAAGAAGCTGTGTGAGGACACAGCGAGCAGGTGGCTGCCGGCAAGCCAAGTAAGAGGACTCAGACCAAACCTGCCGAGACCCTGATGCTGGGCTTCCAGCCTCCAGAACAAGGCAGAAATTAATTCCTGTTGTTTCAGCTCCTCAGTCTGTGGTGCTTTGTAATGGTAGCTTTGGTGGACTAATTAATATAGGTCCTGTCTCCAGAGAACCATATTCGGAAAGTGAAGGAGAAGCTGACTGAAGAGAGACAGTGGGTTCTGGGGATCCACAAGAAAAGCGACCACTTTGAGCTTTGAGTCCAAACCCCTGCTCCAACCCCCAGAAGTGAGATTTTCTGAAGACCACATGGCCCCTTGGAGATTTGGCTTCATCATTTATAAAACACAAATATTTTCCTGAAAGAAAGTGTTCTGAGACTTAAATGAGAGAATGTCAGGAGCCCAGGGGACAGTTCTGCATAGTGTCATCACTGACAGCAAGCGATGAAAGTGATTTTTACCATGTTCAGTCACTGCCAAGAGCACCAAATGTGCACAAATCTCTGTATGCCCCTCATTGCAGAATATAGCCCTGTCCACCCTGAAAGAGGGTGGCAACTTCCATGATCTTCCTTGGGAAGACGGTCAGGAGGGATGTCTCCTGTGCTTGTGAGATATATGTTGACACCATGATTTGTGAAAGAAGGAAAGAAAGGGAAGGAAGAAAGAAAAAAGAAAGAGAAAGAAAGGAAGGAAAGGAAAGAAAAGAAAAAAGAAAGGGGGAAAAAGTTCAAAATTCTAGCTATACATTGGAATTACCTGGGGAGCTTTGAAAAGAAACAGATTTCCAGGCTCTGGATTGGAATCTCAGAGGCAAGCCCAGGTATTTATACTTGTAAGAATTTCCAAATGACTCTAATGTGCTAAGACTAGGGTCCACTGCCACAGCCCAAATTTTATGGGAAAACTGAGGTGGGGGGGATGGAGGGATGAAGGGCACAGAGGCAAGTCTCACGTCCAGGTCTCCTGATTCCCAGTCTTGGACTTGTTAAGACATAGCAGTATGGTCAAATGGCCACCTGTGGCCATCTACATGAGAATCACCTAGGTCACTGTTAAAAATGTGTATTTGTAGATTCCATCCCATGTTTACTAAATCTGAATCAAAATGAACAAACTCTCCAGATGATACTAAAGTTTTGAAAACCATTTCATGACATCATGCCACTGCCACTCTGTTTGAAAGACCCATCACTCTTTGTAGATAGAATCTAATATTCTTTGCAGATACAAAAGGCAACATGCAGGAGGGAGATCCCTGGTGTAGGAATTTCCGTCTATTTCTGGCCACGGCTATTACTAGCTCCATAAACCAGCCACATGATCCGGGAGGCTCACAGCAATGGATGAGAAATATATATTTGAAAAATTAGAATCTGGATAGCAGTCATTAAGAACGTTTAGGGATGTTTGCCATTGCTTTTTGCAGCATAAGCCTCACTGTTGCGGTTTCCTTAAACATGAAATGGCAATTAAACATGGGCCTCTCAGAAATGTTGAATATCAGATGTGATTTTGTACATTAAGTGCCTGACACAGTGTCTGTCATATAGCAAATGCTCAATAAGATTTGAGAGATAAAATCCAAGTGGTTGCTACCATGATATTCCCCCCATTGTGGGGAGCTGCTAGCCTGGTTGGGGTGGAAGTAGGGAAGCATTCACTTCCCACAAGCTAGTATGATGAAGTCGTAGCTACTCCAGAATTTCTGAATAGGAGCTACAATTCAATTAGTGATGGAGTTAGGAAGCATTGGTACTGGGGCCATGTTCCTGTACCAAACACATTATTATTATATAGGCCCTCCCTACGCAAAGAGTGGTCCACATGCCAGCAATCTCAGCATTACCAGGGAACTTGCTAGGAATGCAGAATCTCAGGTCTCACTCTGGATCTGTTGAATCAGAATCTGCATTTTAAAGAAATAAGCAATGGAGTGGTATGCACATGAAAATTTAAACAGGAGTGGCTTGGAAGGACACTGACGGAAATGAAGGATCAAGGGATACCCCTCTCAAGTCACTCTGGACACCAACTCTATGTTAGGAGCAGTATCCCAAACAGCGGTGGAGAAGTGCTTGAGATCGTCATACTTAAGATGGGAAGAGAAGGATTAAGAGGGGAGAAGAGACAGAACAATTACCCTAAAGTGTTGTTTCCAAAAATAAGTAAATAGGCCCAAGGACACTTTTTAAAAAATAAAATTTTACAGAAAAGCAAAATGTAAATCAAATATAATCAGGGCTGTTTTTGCCTAAAATAGTGGAGTATTACAGAACTGCCTTCTCCCACCTCCACCTGTATCAACTTAAAGTCACCTCCACAAAACCCAGCTTTGAAAACCACTGGCCTAGATGCCCTTGCTTTTATGGGTCAATTGGGGTATGGTGTGTGAGGCTGGAGAAAGTGGCCTGAACTTATGGCCTTGTCCTTAGCTAAACCAAGTGAGCAAATCAGTCACAAGTCAGGTGTTTTGTGTGACTGCACCTAGATTAGAAGTTAATAAAGCAAGGTTCATGCCATGTGACTTCCAGGCCAGCACTGGGTTCCGGCAGATCCGTGGGTAGCTGCAGCACTCAGCTAAGGAATTAAGGCATTCATGAACAACTGAGACAGACTACTTCTGCCCAAGCAGCATATCACCTCGGTACCTAATGAGGTCCTTCTCGGGACCTGTTACACAGACCTAATAATACACGGGGAAGCAGATGGATCCAGGAAGGAAATGAAACTCACAGTTGCTGGTGCAATCATTTAGATTGAGAGAGTTGGGCTTAGAACCAAATTATCGTTGCCGATTCCTCAAACACATTTTGAGAAGTCTGTGAGAGGAGCACGTTCATTGCAAGGCATCATCATTTTTGTAAACACAGGTGGAAATAAAGGGATTTCCAAGGGTGAAGGTCTCATTTTCCACTCAGCTTCTTATTAAATGGAAATTCAGAGACTGGAGTTGAGGTCAAACGCCAAGGTCCAGTGGAGGAAGAGACACATGCAAATGTCTGGAAATTCAAATGTTTGGTCCCAGGGGTCTCTGTAACTTGCAAAGGGCTGTTTGGACTGTCAGTATATTAAAATCACACATGCACAAGGAGATAAATACATCTAATGGGGAAATGATAATTTTTAATAGATAATATTAATGCTAATTATAATTATAACCAAGTTTGATTGAATGGTAATAGCTGATCTGCTATAATTATTTGTAACATGTGGTTACTTACATTTATTAAGTTCCTACTATCTGCCAAGCAATTTACATGTGTTATTTCACCTTTATTCACTGCTGATTCTCCAGCAGCTAGAACATTTCCTAGTGGATAATAGGGGCTTGATATAGCTATATGAAATAAATGCATAAATACATGAAAATCCCCTCACTAGCTCCAAAGTTATTATTATTTTCATTGTATAGAGAAAGTAACAGAGACTTAGAGAAACAAAGTGTCTTTCTCAAGATCAAACAGATACCATGTGTCAGAATCAGCATGGGCATAGGCTTCTTTCCCAGCTGCTGCAGGAACATATATACATGTATGGATTGTCATGACAACTAGGATTTTGAACACTTACTTTGTGCCAGATACTACACTAGCAATTTGACACATTTTATTTCCTTTCATCCTTCTCCAAACTCCTGATTAGGTAGGTACCTATACCCCCTTTTACAGAGAAAGGAAAGGGAAATTTACAAGAATAAATAATTGCCAAAGTCCTTGTATACACATGTGCTAGGGGCAGATGAGGCTGACTCCAAGGCCAAGATATTCATCACTGTGCTACTCACCACATCCTCTGATAATATATACACAAAACTCAACACAAAACAAGCCATGAATTACAATGCCAGGATGTGACTGTCTATCCTGCTCTGAAATGCTGACAAATGAATGCAAGCCTTAGAAGAATATATTCAAATGTTTGCAGGGAGTTAGTGAAAAGAAAGGCTATCTACAAATTTTTTATGGATTAGAATGTTCCGGGTTGGTTTTCTTTGATCTGGCCACTAACTATGATTATGCGGTCCTTAGTAAACAACTTATGGAATTTATTAAATATATACTATTCCCCCCGACTTTGAGCCTTTGAAGAGCAAGAACTCTGTTATTTCATTTTTTCTCCCTGATCCTTAGCACATAGAGGTTCTTAATAAAGTTTGGAATTAAATTAATAAGCAAAGCAAATGATGAGTTGATCTGTACATTATTCCTTCCAGTTCTAGCATTATTACTGTATATGATTCTAATAAACTTGAGGATTAAAATACTTCTATGGTAAACCATCCCATTTTTGTTCTCTCTATAAATAGCCCTAAAGAAAATATAAGAGGTACCGCACAGTTCCTTGCCCAGATCAAGAAGTTAATAAACTGAGAGACCGAGCCCAATTTTCCTAAGCCTAGATACCAAAAGTGTTAGATGCGGTGCCATTAAAACTAGATTATATCCTAAATCCAGTGCAAGTATGATAAATGAGTGGCAGCTTAGCCTCACATTTGACTGGCACCAGCCATTGCCAAGAACACAAGGAGCTGGTTCTCCTATGCCACCTCACTGGGTAAAGGAAAAAATGTCACTTTCTGGTAGTAGTAGCTGAGTGGTATTCTTACCTGTACCCTCATAAACATCAAACAAAATATGATAAGGTCTCTTAGGATAATACCAATTTCTCACTTTCATATAGCACTTAACAACCTGCCAACCACTTTTGCTTTATTATTCCACTTAATCCTCAGCAAGCTGAGGAGATATGCAAGCAGGAGCGGGGGAATGGGTTCAAAGAAATAGTTATCTGATTTTCTCAAGTGTATGAAGTAACAGAAAAATACCACAATATGTGTCTTATAATTCCTTCAATGGAACCCTCTGGCCCTTCCCAAGCACAAAGCAGATTTCAGATGCCTCTTAATGTTCTGGGAGGCAGCCGGGTCTAGTGAAGCCAGCACTCCTTAGACATCAGAGAGAAAAGTTTAGGTCCATCTCTGCCCATTACCATCAGTATGAATTTTTTTTTTAAGATTTTATTTATTTATTTGAGAGAGAAAGAATGACAGATAGAGAGCATGAGAGGGAGGAGGATCAGAGGGAGAAGCAGACTCCCTGCTGAGCAGGGAGCCTGACGCGGGACTTGATCCTGGGACTCCAGGATCATGACCTGAGCTGAAGGCAGTCGCTTAACCAACTGAGCCACCCAGGTGCCCCCATCAGTATGAATTTAAGTAAATAATTTAGAAGCATCAATTCCCTCAACCATAATATAGGATGGTACTCTCTTCTTCCCAAGGTCAGTTTGATGGCTAAATATGGTGGAGCATGAAATGTACCAGCACATATTAAGTATATTATATGTCAGTTCTTCTTCACCTTCCTCCTAAAGAATGTAATCACTGCAGAGTAGTCTTTCCAATGAGAGAGAGACAAAGAAAGAGAGAGAAAGCTCCTGAAATACTGTAGAAATAGT
Organism: Halichoerus grypus; assembly: GCF_964656455.1. Lineage (NCBI taxonomy): Eukaryota > Metazoa > Chordata > Mammalia > Carnivora > Phocidae > Halichoerus > Halichoerus grypus. The sequence continues at coordinate 77,835,078 of NC_135725.1, read as the reverse complement.
GAACTGACGCCAATGGTGGACAGGACCAAAATGGAAAGTCCCTGCTGGTTTGCCTAGGAGATTACCAGAACTGGGTCTTTTTACAGAGGGGAAGCAGATACAATGCACTTTCAATTACGGCTGATGAATCAGTATGGTCGTAGACAATCAACTTCAACGGAGACACAAAAGGGTGGATGGATGTTTCACTTCAAAGTAACCCATTAAAGTTCACTAAATTCCATGTGGTGAACCTTAGTTCCATTGGTGACCCTTGTCCCTCCAAGGACTCACACATTAACTCTTACGTACACCTAGATGCTGATGTGAAAGCAGATTAAATCTTGGGGAAAATTCCAAATGATATTAAGAAAAGGCATAGATAACATGGTCTTTCTCAGACACATATCATGGCTTGTGGCTCTCCCAGCAGCCCTCTGAGGTAGGCATTACTACCCCCTTCAACTTAGAGATAAAACTGAAAGGCGCTTGGCTGGAAACCATGAAGTTAGTAAGTGATAGAGCTAGGTCCTAGACCTGACCCTTAGACACACTCCCCAGGCTTCTGTTATTCCTATACCATGTTGAGTTTGCTGTCCCCCAGAGTTAGGAGATGAGCTACAACTCCAGAAATGGAGCTTTTTAATATATCATTATTTTTGTATGGATCATAGTTTGTTGAGGGAAGATCATCCTTAGGTAAGGTCCAAATGAGAAGTGTGATGACCCAGGATCTAACCCTAAGTCGTGTAGTCTATGCCCTTACCCCTAGACACGGCATATCACACTAGACTGTGAAGGTTCCTCTATCATCCCCAAACTCAAGGCCTTCACAAAAATATCTATCACAGCTCTTTCTCTTGGCTTCACGATGGTGTCTGCCAACCTAGAAAGAAAGAACCATAGAACTGTGAAAAATACTGAAATCAAAAACTCAGTATCCTAACCCATTGGCCATATCCACATAGTATGTGTCATTCTAGCACATTCTAACAGATAAGAAACATTAGCATTTTGTTTCTTCATTTATACATTTTATTTTAAATGCAGTATGCTGCAGTGTAATCCCTAATGAATCCAGTGAGCAACTCCTATCAAGCCATAACTAAGTATAGTTTTCATAAGGTTTAGACAAATTCTATTAAATTCTATTAAAAGTCTGTGACTAAGATATACCCAGAGGTACAAACAATTCTTAAAAACCTTTTTTAGCCACTGCATTAAGTTCAAACAAATGATATGTGCACAGGGTTACATGTGGTTGAAAGTCTAAGATTCATTTTAAAAAGATAAATGCTCAGACACATAAAATTCAAATAAGCAGTAATTACCTTCTCATCATCTGTCAGTATCAACATATATAAAATAAGAGGGTTTTTTTTTTCACAATAACTGGAAGTTGATGCATTCAAGGGATACTGAGTAAAAGCCAGCCCAGTTGAAGTCTAAACAGGAAAGCTGGCTGGCTGGGGAACTTTGGGTTTGCTCAACCTGGCCCCCATGGGTAGCACATGGGGGCCTCTGAAGTAACCGTAGGATCTGAAGCAATGCATCCAATTTAATCCAACCAAACCATGAGACTCTCATTTAGACCCCAACTTCCTTGATACATAATTCTATGAAGTGTGGTTTCTAGGTTTCCCAACACGCAGGAGATTCAAAGGAGAAGATCAGAAGCTGAGTAAGAGGTGATTTCCAGATAATAAGCAAGGAGACAGAAAAAAAAATCATAAAATTCAGGCAACAAGAATTTAAGAAGAAACATAAATGAAGCTATTTGGTAAAAGGGCAAAAATGCTTATGTGCCTCAACAGGATGTCCCCGTGAGAGTCATGAGACAGTGGATGGAATCATTGAGCATAGTGCGAGATACGGTATAAATACTCAATATACAGAAGGTGCTAAAAGATACTGAAAGAGAAGGTATGGCATTGCTGTGGTTAGGGTACGGTGTCAGAGCAGATGCTCATAATGCTGGTTTCAATTGCAGAAAGATAAAATGCGATTTGTCAATCTCTTCTGAAGCCTTCAGAAAGTTTGTAACCTTCTATTTAGAAAGATTTCCATAAAATTATTAAAAAGGAAAGTGTGTTCTCTTAAAAAGAATCAATGGATTGCCTCATTTTCTGGGAATGCCAGATCCACAAGAAGGGTGCTGTACGTGTCCACCATTGTAATCTTCTTTTCGTACTTTTACACTTGATTAGAGGTGATATGTGTCATTTCCCAAATTACCTATTTTCCCTTCCAGTAGGTCAGCCAAGCTTTTATTCATTTGTGCCTGGTTCTTATCTGCTCTCCATATCCACTTCATGTATGTCTAATGTGTAGATTCATTAATGTCTTTATTTACCACTTACCTCATTCCACCAAAGATTCAAGGTGGCTTGTGGGAAAAACATACACACTGATAGTAAGAAATAAACACATAAAAATGAGGATCAGGGAATATATTTCAGTGGAAATACCTGGTAGGCTGCATCCAAAAATAGAGATCTGCCATGGTGGGCATGTTTGGTAAGCATGTGGCCCAAGTGTAACCTAAGTGCTGGGAAGCACCATAGGGTGGTACGGGGGGGTGGGAGGAGGGGAGACATTGAGCAGTGTATATGCACCTCCTAAGGGAAGATGAGGACCGTTGAGTCAGCTGACCCAAGAACAAAATCTAATCATCAGAGGGAATAATGACTTTAGTTACAGTACTATGGTTGTTTTTCAAATCTGTTGCTGAGCCAGTCAACTGGAAGTAAACAATACAGCTTCTAATTTAGCAAATTCTTTTAAGCATGGCAGAATTGTCAATACTGCTGTGGGACCTCTCTAACAGAATGTAACATCAAGTCAGGAGGGGAATCAAATACACCCTTCAAATCACCTCAGTCTGCTGAGAATCTTTCCCTCTGCAGTGGCTCAGGTGTCCAGGGATGGTAACACTTGACAGGTCAGTGGCAACCACCCAGAGGGAACTTTAGAATAGCAGGAGAAATGATGGTGCACAGAAATACTCTCCCAGGAAAGCCATTCTGCATGGAAAAGAGAGGGCATATGAGGGGCTGGTGAAGCAATGGCAGCCACCAGTAAATGTTGCTGATTCAGTGCCAGGGCCAGTCCTGTGGGACTGCTGCATCTTCTAAGCATCCTGCAATACAAAATTCTTAGCCTTGCCCTTCCTGCTGTCTACTCTGGGGGTTCAAGCTTTGCCCACCGATTTATCTCTTGCCCGCCAAGGATTATGCTATAACCGTTTCATTGGTTCTCTAGATTTTTATGATGTAGAAAATAGAGGGGGAATAAAACCACAGGGAAGCAGAAAGGAAGGACAAGAGGTGCATGAAGGTAGCCAGAAGGGAAATTTTCTCTTGAAGCACAAAGCAAGGCTGCACAGAGATGGGATTGAGAAGGTTTCTGGTTTGGTTTGGTTTGGTTCGGTTCGTTTTTAGGGAATGGTGCCAGGAAAATGATGGGATGTGAGGGTGTGGCTAGAAGGAAAAGAGGGCTTTAATGACTGTGGCTATGGTCTCTGCATGGCATTGCTATCATGAGGCTTGATTGCAAGTAAAGAAGATGAATGTACACTGAAAATGTGTTTGGGGGACTGGACCATATTGCCCACTATGATGCTCTAAGACTGGCCCGTGCAGGTCATGGTTTTGTACTTGTTATCCCTGCAATGACTTTTTGGCTTTCTGTGTGGATTTCTGCTGTCCAGCAGAACAGCAGTTCCTAACAGAGCCAGAGAAGCTGCAGAAAATGTGTCCATGAGCATATGTGAGAAGTTTCCAGGGACTCAACACACACACACACACACACACACACACACTCACACTCACACAAAACACTTAATAGGGAAAGGGAGAAGAGGAGGTTTTATAGGAGGGGAAATATTTGCAGATTCTGTGTGAGCAGTTGGTGGCAGGAGCTATTGCAACCTGAATTACTGCTGTTAATGAATTCATAGGCAGGTAAAGTGGGAAAATGTGCCTTCTATGTAAGTTATAATAAAAGGATATCCCCACGTGCATATTAAAGATCATTCATAATCACCTAAAAGAAAAATAGAAATTACTTTAGTAAGGCACAAGAAGCCTACCATGATCTGGCGGTCACGTCAGCCTCATTTTTCATCTGAATTCTAGAGCTGTGGTTCTCAGCTGGGGGAGATCTTTGCCCCCCAGGGACATTGGACAATGTGTGGCAACACTTTCGATTGTCACAACTGGTGGGGGAGGGGGGAATGCTCCTGGCATCTGGTAAATAGAGGTCAGGGATTTGGCTAAACATCCTACAATACAGAGGACAGTCCTCAGAGGACCATCCCTATGACTAACCCAATGCCAGGAGCACTGAGGGTGAGAAACATATTCTAGATACCCTGAATCTCTTGTAATTACTCCAGCTTGGCTTGGCTCCTCAGTTCCAACCCCCTGATAGGACTGCTTCCTCTTCCTGGAAAGCATAGCCCAATCCCAAGCAACCATCAAGCTCTTACTCTTAACACATTTCCACTCAACTCTAGTCATGTCTTTGAGAACTTCCTTGGCTTTCAGAGAATGACTTGGGTGCTACTTCCTGGATTCTGCCATTGCATTTTATGTACACTTTCATTATGGCACTATTATAATTATTGGTAATGTCTTGCCATCTTCTCTCCCCCCATCCATGACACTGTAAGTTCACCAAGACAAGGGGGGGAGGATCTTTTTATTTTTTATCTTTATATTTCCATCTCTTGGCATTGTGTGATCAAAAAATATTTGTTGAATGGATAAACAAGTCATTTAATCTCTGGGGTGGTTTCTTTTATTTTAAAAATTGTACATAATGTTATCTGTTCTGCCTTCATATATTTATTAACATGATTGAGTGAGATAATAGATGGCAAGTTATTTCATGTTTCATAAAGATAATAGCTTCTATTTACCAATCACCTTCTATGTGCATAGGACTGGGTTAGATGCTTTACACGTAATGCATCTAATTCTCCCAAATTGGTAAGAAGAGTGCTATTATTGCCCTCTTTATTGATGGGGACAACTGGGCATAAGGAATTCAAGTGACTTGTCTAAGGTCACAGAGTTAGAAAACAGCAGATTTGAAGCTCAAATCCAAATTTTAGGAGTGGGAAAGAGGTACAGACCTTGATATCAGTGCAAAAACCTAAGAGTTCAAAGATACGGAGATTCCAAAAGATAGGGAATTTATCCAAATAATCAAGGAAAAATTTTTTTTTCCTGTCACCTGACCAACACTGAGACCTTTCTCAGGGAACCTGGAGCTTTAATAGCGTAATTACCCCACCTGATTAATCAGAATTGCTGTTTGTTTGTGCATGTAACATAACTCATTATGGCAAATATGCATTAGAAGGCCATAATATATGCATTTATTCAATTAAGTCTAATGTATTATTTAAGGCTCAGTGTGTGATATTTATCACTAGCAAATGCTAATTTATACAGATTATCAGAGTCTAATTAGGTGCACAGCTTGTGAGGATAGCCTGTTACTTAGAAGGTACAGCCATGACTTACTCTACTCTGGGCCAGTATATTAAAGAGTCTAGCAACCCGCACCACATGCACACTTTGTCTCCTAAAGTGCTTTAAAAGCAAATGGTTGGACCCCATTACCATGGCCCCCTCAGTTGCTTATGAAAGCCATTGCCAACACCTTGAAGAGGAACCACTTACTCGGAATCCTGTATCCTCTTGAGCATCAATGTCCATCACTCCACCAACCAGATTTGGTGCTAATTAAGTACCTGTCTTCCCCCATTTAACCAACCCAACTGTATGCCATACACAGGAGACAAGGGAGTCCTTGAAACATTCACTCGATAAACGAGCACTGAAAATCTACTCTGTGCCAGGCTTTGTACTCCGCTCAGAGGATACAGAGATAGATGGGGTGAGGTCCCTATATCAGGGGATAAGAGTTAGGCAGACTTTAAGGCACAGACTGAAGCATCCCGCAGTCCAGAGACAGAGTTCTGACTCTGTGATTTATCAGCTATGTGATCCCAGTCAAGTCACTTTAAACCTCCAATCCCCAATGTCCTCATCTCCTACTGGAGAGAACTTACACCTGCTCCTGGGGTTGTGGTTTGTATTAAAGAAGCCACTAGTTTTGACACTAGATGAAGACCTGCCCTTTCACACATGCAGGGCCAGCCCTGGAGTCCTGCTGTGTATTTAGTCCACTTATTCAATCACACCCAATATTGCTTGATTTTTTTTTTCTTTTTTAAGACTTTACTATAGCTTTTCCTGAGAAGACAGAGTTGAGTGTTAATATTTTATTGTTCCACAGCAATCTACCCTAAAACATCTTTACAAGAATTAATTATTGGGGCACCCAGGTGGCTCAGTTGTTAAGCATCTGCCTTCGGCTCGGGTCATGATCCTGGGGTCCTGGGATCGGGCTCCTGCTCTGTGGGAAGCCTGCTTCTCCCTCTCCCACTCCCCCTGCTTGTGTTCCCTCTCTTGCTGTGTCTCTCTCTGTCAAATAAATAAATAAAATCTTTAAAAAGAAAAAGAATTAATTATTTTTCCAGTTTGTTTATTTTTTTTCCTGATCCCTCTATCCTACCAGGCATTGCTTCTCTGTCTTTTCCCAGACGGAATATGTCTTGTTCTCAGTTGTTCTCAGCCCTTGGCTCTCTTTTCAAACTTCCAACCTTGCATCTCAAAAAGAAATTCCTTAAGTTCACAGGCCCAAGTGGGCAGAGGGGTCTTTGTAAAACCCTGCCTCTGTAGTCTGAGATCAGTGACCGTTTGCATGAAATGAACTGTACTCAATTTGGGAAAAAGACAGACTTGATAAACTACCTCTTTATATGAGCTTTGCCATAACAAAGAGATCATTTCTTTGTAACTAAAGGAGGAGGGAAAGAAAGAATTAGCTGGCCTTCGAACAAGGACAATACCTTACCAAATTTAAATCTTCTGAAATCTTACAAAAGGCTGTCACAAAGTGGCCGGGGTTAGAGTAACAACACCCTGTAGCTGTGGACTATTTTTGTTGTCAAGCCTGAGGGCATTTTACCAGAAATGGTTGTTGAGATGAACTACTTAGCAAAGTGAAAGAGAAGAATGTAAGTCATCACTATCTTAGTATAACTGTTTCTTCCCAAAAGAAAAGTTACAGTGATTGCACTTAGCACCATATACTCCCCACCAGAACTCAGCCTTTAAGACCTTCCTGCCTTGATGTCATCAGTGAAGTAATAAGCCATCAAGAAGATCCTCCCAGCCAATCTTCCTCTACTCCTCACTCCCCATTCGCTTCCACTAAAGGCAATTCCCCTCATCCCATAAATGCCTGGCAATTCCCCCCAAACTTGGTTTTTCTCTTACAATTGCCTTAATCTAGAATGATCTCCCTGCCCACCTCCACCTGTACACACTCGAATCTCACCCATCCTTCAAGGCTCAGCTCAAGAAGAGTTGACATTTTTTGAGTCCATGCCACATACTAGATACTGATTAGCTGCTTTATTTGCATGAACTCCCTGAATTCTTACACCAACCCTCAGATGAGCATAAGTTATCCCCATTTCACAGGTGAGGCAACTGAGGCCCAGGGAGGTTAATGGACTTGCCCCAAATCAAACAGCTAAAAGAAGGCAGAGCTGGGATCTGAACCCGAGGATATGACCCCAGAATCTCATGCCCTTAACTTCTATGCTCAGTGCCTTCTGTGATTGACCCCTGGAATGTTCTCCTCTCCTTGGAGCTTCCATTTATGTTCACTTCTCCTAAGACTATTCACATGCTACCTTGCACTGAAAAAGTCCTGCGTCCTTTTTCCCTACTAGATTAGATGACGGTTGAATCCACATCGGTTTTATCTGTTTACTTTTAAAAAAAGTAGGGACGCCTGTGTGGCTCAGTCAGTGAAGCATCCGCCTTCAGCTCAGGTCATGATCCTGGGATCCTGGGATCGGGCTCCCTGCTCCGCGGGGAGCCTGCTTCTCCCTCTGCCTGCCACTCCCCCCTGCTTGTGCTCGCTCTCTCTCTCTCTCTCCGACAAATAAATAAATATATCTTAAAAAAAAAAAAGTATACAGTAGGGACTCGATAAATATAAGAACATAGACGTGATAGACCAGAACCAAACCTCACAATTTTTCTGCAGAATGGATGTGCTCATTTTAACATCCAAGAGGTCACTCTTGAACAGTGGAAATCCAGGGAAATATTCTGTGGTTAAACAAAGGAACCTCCCCCCAACTCACTTCTCTCCTCTATGCAGTATTTGGGCTGAAAATGTTGGTTTACAAGCAGACTGATTAGGATGTGTTGGGGACTTAAAAGAAAACAAAAAAAAAGTGGGAGATTTGTCTCCACAGCAGGAAATGAGGAGCGAGAGAGAGGAAGCAACTGTAAAGAAGCCAATTTGTTTTTTCAAACATGAAAGGAAAAAAGATATATATAATTTAACCAAAAAATATCTCCAAACACCCAGGGAACCCCCCTGCCTGTCCAAACAGACAAAACACACCAACGTTCTATGTGTGTTTTTGTGGGTCGTTAATACGGGCAGTGCAGGGGAGTGGCATTAGGAGCCCAGAAATGCACATGCACCAGACAAGGGCAGGGGAGTCAGAAACTGGAGGATGCGTAAGGCTAGCAAAGGCTGTGTGTCCAAAGATCCAGGGTTGTGAACAATTCCAGTGCACACGTGGTGTGACAGGGAGAGGGATTCAGGTCTTCTAACCCCATCAGCTCTTGACCAAAGTGCCTTAGGCCTTTCCAAACTTGATATTAAGAATCACCTGGGATGATTGTTAAAAACAGATTCCCAGCCTCCATCCCAAGCCTCTTGAGTCAAATTCTCTCCCAGAGGCACCATGAAATCTTTAAATTCAACAAGCACCTAAGGTTTTGTAGGATCAACCAAGGCAGAGAAGCATGGCCTTGAGCAGTTAGAGCTAGATTCCTGTTTTGTGGCTGGCTGGGGTGCAGGGATTAGGATGTCCAGGTTCCCAGGTTAAGGCGTGGAGGGAAGCCAGATTAGAAACTGGGAGACCAGCAGGTCCCTTAAATTCTCTGGGCCTCCACGGGCTTGCTCTGTGAAGTTTCTCTACTACATTAGCCCAGGCAGTGCTTTCTGAAGGTGACGTTCTGGTTTCTGAGGGGATGTTTGCCAACAGCCATCTCATCATGACCACCTAACTACAAGTGCTTCCCAAAACAATTCTGGTACAAAACTACTAGTCCAGAGACTGTACGAAGGAGCTCTGTGGCAGCCAGTTTTCAAGATGGCCTCAGAAGAACCTATCTACCAGCCACCATGCCACCATGTAAACTGCTTCCGTATTGGATCATTCATGATGGTGGAAAATCATTTTGCAGAAATAGTAAAGCGTGGCTTCTGGGGCATACATAACATTGCAGCCTCCACTTTGTTCTTGTGTATCATTGGATCACTCTCTAGGGAAAGGCAGCCACCATACTGTGAGGAAGTGCCAAAGCTCTACGGAGAAATCCACATGGCTAGGAACCAAGGCTCCCTGCAGCAATCACCTTCAGTCTGCTGACTGAGCCATCTTGGAACGAGACCCTCCATCCCCAGTCAAGCCTTTAGATGAGAGCAGCCCAGGCCAACATCTGGACTGCCAACTTATAAGAGACCATTAGCCAGGACCACCTTAGTAAGCCTCTTCTGAAATTCTGATCCACAGAAACTGTGTGAGTTATTGTCATTTTAAGCTGCTGTGTTTTGAGGTAATTTTTTATACTGTAATAGACAAATATACCATCTCTCTCTCACCCGGGTTTGATAATGGCTTCAGGGGGACCTAGGAATTGATGGTCCACATGGGTCCTACCTGGCATAATAACAACCACATGTATCAAAGGACTACTAGCCCCTTTACATGTGCAATTTCATTTAAAATTCTTAACAGACAGACACCATTATTCCCATTCTATAGATAAAGAAATAAGGTTCAGAGAAGTCAATTAATGTGCCCAAGGCCTCTGATTTAATGCGGTGAAGTCAGAACTTGGAAGAAGGTATGCTTCAAAAGGAATTCTCTCTCTTTATGCTTTAAGGATGAGTACTATTCTATTGTATGTATATACCACATTTTCTTTATCTATTCATCTGTCGATGGACATTTAATTTATTTCCACATCTTGGCTATTGTGATAAAGCTACAATGAATGTGGGGGTGCAGATGGCTCTTCAAGATCCCGATTTCAGTGATTTTGGATAAATACCCAGAAGTGGGATGTCTGGATCATATGGTTGTTCTATTTTTAATTTTTTGAGGCCTTACAAAGGAAGGAAATTCTTCAATGCTCAGCAACGTGGATGAACCTTGAAGACATTATGCTAGGTGAAATAAGCCAGTCACAGAAGAAGAGCTACTGTGTGATTCTAATTACATGAAGTGTCTAAACAGACACGTAGAAGCTGAGAATAGAAAAGTGGTTTCCAGGGGCTGGGAGAAATAGGGAGCAGCTATTCAGAGGGTATAAAATTTCAGTTACGTAAGATGAGTAAATTCTGCTGTACAACGCGGTGCCTTAGTTAACAATACTGTACTGTACACTTAAAATGTGTTAAGAGGGTAGATCTCATGTTAAATGTTCTTACAATAATTAAAAAGAAAAATTCTCCGCTCTGCGTCTGCTTACTGTAGAGTCTGCCGGCACTTGGTATCTATTTTAACTCATCCCTGATTGAGGGTGCTCTGTCTCGCTAAGCTGTGGTCTTCACGCCTGCGGGAAGGGAATGCATTAGGCTGCCCCTTGATCGATCTGCATTCATGTGGTGGGAGGAATACAGGTTCAAGTGCAGGCTCTCTGAGCCTCAGTTGCTTCATCAGTAAAATGGAGGTAACAGCTACCTTGACAGAGCTGTTGAAAGAATTCAGTTTCACAACGCACATGTCATTGTTTTATAAACTCTAGCAGCTAACCAAAGCAAATTATTGTTTTCCTCATAATGGCTGGTATCTTTATTTACGCCGAGCTCGTAGATATTATTGGATTAAAAACGCCAATTTTGACTGCCCACCTAGGGTCTATGTAAAGGCCCTCAGCTTTAAAGACAGTCGATACATCCTTCTTCCACAGAACACGAAAGAAACATCGAATAGCTATTTACTGTCTTCCAGCTATAACTGATTATGGGATAAGAGTTGTTTTGTCAATCTTCCATTGCAGTCCTTGAATAAAAGGTTAGTAAATAATAATGATAAAAAAAAAAAAAAAGGCACAATGCATTCTGTCTTGAATCCTGCCCACGCAGCCTCTCTTACTTGTATCTCTTTGAAAATGGTCTTTATGAATATCAACTTCTGGAAAAAAATTGTTACTTATGTCGAATCATCAATAGTAGACAAAGAAGCAAATTAAAACAATTGCCTTGTCTCCCCACCCTTGGGACCCACCCTGGTGTAGATGACAGAGGAGAGGAGAGGGAGTGGGGAAGAAAGGGAAGCAAGAGAAAACCCATACCTGGAATTTCCAAGCCAGAGGGACATTTTTTCTTTAAATTAAAAACACAAATCAATTTCATTCAAGCTCTAAGAGCAGAAAGGAATGGGGGATTTGACTGGCAATGTTTAGAAATGAATGATTTCTGGAAATTGATTGTGACTGAAAAATTGAGAGGTTCTGCCTTTTAAAAGAAGAGCTACAATTTCCACACACACAAACGCCCCACGTCATCAGCTCTCCCCACTCCTGTCTCCTGGGTATTGTCCAGGTGCCTGTCTTCTGTAGCTGGGATGCAGGCTTCTTCGTGGACTGCAGCCTCCTTGACTTGGGGCTGAGCTACTCCTGTCCTTCAACACTGCTCTCCTCCCCCACAACACACTGTGGGCAGGGATTTTCCCACCTGTGTTCCTTCCTCTTCTGGAAGGACAGCAGCTTCACACCCTAATCCTCCTTTCTCCCCCAGCAAGTTTCTGTTTGAGAGTAACAGAAAAGAGGGTGGAAACTGAGGATGATGGAGGTTGAAAGGTGGGGGGTGTGGCTATTAAGACAGGAAAAGCAAGACAGACACACAGAGAATATGTGGGGGAGGGGTGGAAATGAAGGGGTCAGAGAAGAACAGGGGTTAAAAAAATCTAATCTGAAACACTCTTTGCTAGAAACTCCAATCAAATCATCTCCCTAACCCCAGGAATCTCTGGGAATTCAGTTCTCCCCACCACCTCTCTCTCCCCTCCCATTCTCTTCCATGTTCTCTGTCTCGTTCCCCCCACAGACAAAAAAGATGCCCATGCCACCATCACCACCTTTATTACTGTCACCTCCGCTACACGCACACACACACACAACCACATTCACAACCCCACAACCTCACACAACCACACACACATCCATACACAACCACATTCACAATCCCACACACAATCACACTCACAGCCGCACACACAGCCGCACACACAACCTCACACATACAACCACACACACACACAACCTCACACACACACTCACAGTCACACACACAACCACACTCACAACCTCACACACAACCACACACACACATCCACACACGGCCACATTCACAACCCCACACACAGTCACACTCAACCTCACACACAACCACAACACAACCTCACACATACAACCACACACATACATTCACAACATCATACACAATCACACTCACAGTCTCACACACACAACCACACTCACAACCTCACACACACACCCACACACAACCATATTCACAACGTCACACAACCTCATGCACACAGCCTCACACACATCCACACACGACCACATTCATAACCTCATACACAATCACACTCACAACCTCACACACACACATCCACACACAACCACATTCATAACCTCATACACAATCACACTCACAGTCTCGCACACACAGCCACTCACCTCACACAACCACACACACACATCCACACACCACCACATTCACCTCACACAACCTCACACCCTCACGCACACAACCACACCCACACATCCACACACGCCACATTCATAACCTCATACACAATCACACTCACAGTCTCACACACCACTACACTCACAACCACACACACACACAGTCTCACAGCCCCTTTCCCTCACTGTATATTCTCTTAGGGGCTCTGGTGACATTTACTTCATTTCCCACCATTACCTCTCATTTTCTTCACCCAAGGTGGCAACAAGCCACTGCTCCTCAACCACCACAGAGGAGAATATATTTGGGGAAACTGGGGGACGGGGCATTATAAGTCCTCTTATTTTAAAAAATGGGTATAACGCAAAAGGGGCTTTCTTCATGGGCTCCACCTCAGAAAACATCTAAATTGTCTCTAGAGATTCTGAACAGACCATAGATTTAGAAGGAAAGTACCTGCCTTCCCAGCTTTAAAGGCTACTGTCGTCCCCTAGAAGCCCGTTCCCCGCAGCTCTGGCTTCTGCTCTGGGGCACCCTTCTTTCCCTAGCATTTTTGCACACATACCCTTCAAAAGTACTCCAGCGGTTGCTCAACCCTTTTGTGGCCCTGCACTGCCATCGTGTGGTCAAAGCTAGAACTGCACCCACTTAAGCTGCAAAAATCAATGACCGCTCCTATGAATCTGAGGCATGGAGTAGGATCAGAGCTGATCCCCAATAGTTAGTAAGTGGGGTACCTTCTTGTCCCTATAAGGAGTGCTGGCATATTCTGCAAAGGACATTCGGGTGTCTTCCACACATCTTTCCATCCATTAGTCCCTTTTCATGGAATATCTTTCCCCCTAAGCTGCTCCAATTACAATACTCTGCTACAGCACATATGTTGGTAGGTCCAAGAACAATTAATCTCTCCGACCTTCAAACATGTGCCATTTATTGTATCTGTGGCATTTACCAAAACTCTAAACTGTACGGAAATTAAATGTGCGTGTGTCTCTGTCGCCTACCAGGAAGTGAACTGGCAGATGGCAGTGACCGTAGTTTTTTTTCACACTTTGCAAATAGTAGGAAGTCTTTAAATGCATGTTGAAGGGAGGAGAAAATACTGCAAATAAATGACTCACTAATTCCTTAGCTGCCTGCCTTCATTTACCTGCTGACCACTTCCTTATTCTTCCCTGTGCAACGCTGAGCTGGGGATCTAGCTAAGAAGCCCCGAGTAGGAATCAGAACTAGATTTTGCCTGGAGAAGCTATGTGTCCTGGGGCATGTCACTTTCCCTCTCTCGGCCTTACTTTTCCCAACTGCACAGAGAGGATTAGATCAACCTAATCACTAAACTCCTATTCAGACAGATGATGGGGTAGGTTTAAACAAACCTATGTATAACCAGGGAATCTGTGAGTGTACAAAGAGAGAAAAATATGCACCGTAGTTTTGATCTTCCCCCATGGACCCCAAGGCACAGAGCGTGCTTACGCCAATGAGGCACTCAATAAATATTCAAAAGAAAATATTAGATGGAAGCAAAACAAATTGCAGTACACAAAAGCAAAATGGCTACAGAATCCGTGTGTATGGACATTACACAGCGCCACTCAGAGCTCGTATTTAGATTTCCCATCTCCTGACACAAGCATGCTGCACACAAGATGTGTGAAGAGCTGGTGGCATTGAACGGAGGCTGTGCTGGTCTTTTCAAAGCACACTTCTTTGAGGGCAAGTGATATTACACACCCAAAGGAATCAGGCTCCAGATAGAAGGGGAGGACAGTATTTGAGATGCGGTGAAGACAGCCCAGGAAAAGCATGGCCAGGCAGACAAAAACAGTGGACACGGGCTGGCTGCATCAGCCACGGACGCTCAGCCTGACTCCAGAAGCCTCTCTCACTCTGTAATCCGAAATCACCTGAAGGATCGCCCTGCTCCTAGGACCAGAAACCCAAGCAGAATTCTGTGGTGGGTCACATTCTATTTCACACACTGTTGGACATAGTCCAGCCCAACCTCTTATTTTCACAGACGCACAGAAAACAGGGAAGGGCTTGAGGTGTTCAGCGAGACCTCTTCCTAGGCCTAACAGTGGCCCAGGAACATTCGACATGCTTAATAAGTTGTTGGGTACTGTGGCCTATTGGCATTCTTCCTTCCTCAAATATTATCAGACATTCTAGTGTAAACCAGGAATGAGGCTAAGCAACCACTTGAGTCGTTACCCTGGAAGCACGGAGCCAGGAGCTTGGATACTCATGGTCTCGAGGGAAATAGTCACCATGAGGCCCTTGGATTTAGTCAATGAAAGGCTTGAAGCCTTATTACTAATTGCTGGCTTATGCATCCCTTCTGTGTATGTTTTCCTGATGAGTACAGTTATGATTATTTAATTTGTAATGGACCAGAAGGAACTGATTTTACCATGGCTGATAGCCAGGAACTGAGGATGCTGAGACAAGAATTTTTCAAAATGTATCTCAAAATCAAAGAGAGTAACCAGGAGTTTTCCTTCCCTCTTGCCAATATGGTATGTGCTTCTCTTCCTCTTGAAGTGGAATGAATTACCTCACTTCATCACCCTGCTGTCTTTCGAGGTTAAGCTACAGCGCTGAGGCAGTGGTGGGAATCACAGGAGTCTAGAGTTCACAGGGATGTGGGGATGGACTTGTTGGGGTAGGACACATACCAAGCATGGGGGCTGCCACACTCCCAGCACCCACCCGTGGCAGCCCCTGCAAATCCATCCAGCCACTGTGTCTTGGAGCATCTCCTCAGCACTGCTCCAGATTAATGAGAATTGGCACTTAAGATAAATCTATTTTCCAAGCTTTGAACCTGAGATCTTGGGAGGATGACTTCTCCAAGTTGTAGTTAAGATCAGAATGTTCTGATACCCAAAATATTTCTCCACTCTCCCTTTGAATGGCAAGCTTCTTAAAGATGAACATTAAACATTATCTCCTTTTTCTTTTTTTTTTTGCCTTGGGATTTTTAAAACTTACCCAATCAATACATGAATTGCATTTCTGTTTAGCATCTATCCAGCCACTATGGGATCCAGAATAGAAGACCACACTCAGAAAGTTGCCAGTCTGCAACACCCAACTCTAATGCTTTGTTGCCTTTTCTTAAATGGTTGTCAATGCTGAAAGTGTCCCCTTTATTCCCTTATGTGAAGCTCTGCTCAGATGCCACATTATCCACAGCAATTCCAGGTCTGTTTTTACCTAGAACCATCTTTATCCCCAATGAACATTAACTTCTTTTTTTTTTGAGATTTTATTTATTTGACAGAGAGAGACACAGCGAGAGAGGGAACACAAACAGGGGAAGTGGGAGAGGGAGAAGCAGGCTTCCTGCGGAGCACGGAGCCTGACGTGGGGCTCGATCCCAGGATCCTGGGACCATGACCTGAGCTGAATGCAGACGCTTAACGACTGAGCCACCCAGGCACCCCAAACGTTAACTTGTGCCTCTTCTGTTCTTCTATAACATTTTGTTATACATTGAAACTAGACCTCAGTTACTTGTGTCTCTGCCTATCACCTTCACCAGACTGTGAACACAAAACTCTAAAACATGTTTTACTCATATGATGAATAGAGGGTGCCTAGACAGAACAGGCTTCTAACAAATTTTTGTTGGATTAAATCGAGTTCCTAGAATCATCATCATTAAATACAAAATCATAAAACTTAAAAGTGGGATGGACTTTACAGATCATGGGATCCAGGATGGGAAATAGGTTTTATTTTAAACCTAATCCCAATCAACTGTCAGTGGTTGCCAGGTGCACCGTGTTAGCACAACTCAGGCAAAGTGCAAGGTCAGTAGGAAACAGTGTTGAGTTGGGTTTGTGATGTCTGTCAGGAGCAGGAAAGGAGGAAGTACAAATGTATGCATCTACTGCCATTAGGGGTCAAGTTCACCCCCTACTAGTTCATGTTAAAGTCTGTAGAATGTAGTGGGTGATCTGGAATTGGGCTGGAGCACTGAATTGGAATGTTGTACTGTGAAGTAGTTGTATAATTTTATTCAAATATCTTATTTTCTTGGAGCTTTAGTTTCACTGTGTATGAGATGAGCATGGTGGTTCTCCTTCTCCTTACCTTGCCAGACTCTTGTGATGGTTGATGATATGGTCCTGAAAGCATTTTACAAACCATAAAACCATCTACAAATGTGTGATGTTCCCAAAGAGCGCTGACCTCAGTGACCATTCAGTAAGTGGAAATAGAGAATCCAATCCTAAAAAAAAAAAAAAAAAGATTGGCTATTACTAGAAGTGGGTCAGGCACTTTGAGGTTCAAGCATGCTCCTGGTTTGAGACTATGATTTAACTACCATGTGAGAAATGGTCACATTTGGGCATCATATACCCAATAACCTGGACAATTGTCAGGAACAGAGGCCACTCAGGCCAGAAAATAACTGTCTTGTCACTGTCCTTACTCACTGGTAAGTAATTATATCACTGGCTATTAACCTATGGCATTTGGACTGGATGGAAATTTCTGCATTCTCTCTCTTCCTCTAGTTTCCATTGCTGTGTCCTAGTTCATGGTGTCCTTACCTCTTCTGAGCTATGGCTATAGTCTTCTAACTGGGCTCCCATTCTTTACTAAGATCCCCCTGAATTTGCCTCCCCAGAGACAGCAGGGTGATCCTTCAAAAATGCAGTAGGTACCCTGTTATTCCTCAGTTCAGAAATCTTCAACAGCAATCTGGTGCCTTCAAATAAGGTCCAGAACCCTTAGAATGGCAAACAGTCCTATTAAAAAGCAACCTGAGCTTAGTCTTCCAGAATCCCCTCCGGCCATTCTACTCACTGAATCCTCTAGAAAGAGCCTTCTGGTCACCTTTTCCTTAGTTTTCTGAATTTCCATGTCTCTGAGTCTTTGTTAGCCTTGCCATCTCTGAAAATCCCATCCTTCCCCATCTAATTGGCAAACTCCCATTCATTATTTAGGATGAAGTGGGGACGTCATCTCTATTAGGACTCTTTTGTTCATCCCCAGGCAGAATTAAACATGCCTACCTCTGTGCCACTCACCTCGTTTTGTGTATACTCTACCCAGGTATTTCACTCAAGTTTTCACTCCTTATAGTGTCCAATTATTAGTAAATATACAGGATTGCGCACCCCATGTTTTGTGTTCTGGAAAGTGCATTCAACATATTTTGAATCATCCCCCTGAAGCATAGTCATCTGTTCAGATGTTTGTCTCTCCTGTGAGACCATGACTGTCAGGTGAGAGACTCCCACCCTTGTCATCTTGTAGTCAGTGTCTACACACTAGCCCATCTGCTTGTAAATCAGCTTTTGCTACTCTCCTACAAAAAACTTTTCAAACCTAAAATAAGACCCAAACTCCCCACCAGAGCATCAGGTACCAGGCTCTGCACAAAGACTTCCCGGCTCTTCCACTGCCACCCTTACCTTCATATGCTAAGCTTCACTTTATTCCCCAGAGTAACCTTCTTCCCATCTTAGGCCTTTGCTACTCTTCCTACCTGGAAAGCTGAGCCCAAAACTTCCACAAAACCCAATAGATGCTGATCCAGCTCTGAATGCTAGGCTAGATATGAAATAAAAAAGTTAATAAAAATCTAATTCACCCAGGCTCTGGAGAGATGGACAGACAAGGAGAGGATATTTGTTTAATGATAGAGATTGGAAGGTGAGATTACTTAGGAGTTTTGGTTCCACTCACCCAACGCTGAGCTTATGCCTTAGTTTTCCATTCTCCATTCAGACACCGTGTCCTTGGGAAGGTGCCTGCAGACCACCATGTCTAAACCAGCTCCATTGCCAGTCACTTCCCACCTCATGCTCTGAAATTAGCCTGTTTATTTACCTATTCAATGTTTACACTAATCTCCTTCCACTGGAATTCAAGCACCAGGAGGGATGACATCGTCTTTGTTTTGCTCCTTACTGTGTTCCCATGGGCTAGAGGAGCGCCCCCAGTGCATATGCATTTGTTAAATGAGGAAATGACTTCACCTGATTTCTGGTAAGTGTCTGTTGAATGAATTAGTTCATAATTACTTTTTAGGTGGCAGCCACTAACTTTTTAAATTTTAAACCCAAGTTGTTTCCAGTAATCTAGGGATAAATTATTCAAGTTGTAGAATATCCAGAAAGGTTCCTGAGGCTGCCTCATGTCGGCCTTATCTCTGTTAATTTGGCCCTTTAAGCAGAGAATGCACAGAGCAGGTAACGATCCAATCACAGTAATATCCTCTTAGCAGTTCTGTACAATAAATAATTAAACGAACTCTCTGGTTGGTGCCAGGGTTGAACCTGCAGCCAGAAGGGGAGCTTTTATATTTCCCAAAGACTTTATTTTGTTTCCCTTTTCTTCTCTGTTTTCACCTATTTTCTCCTACCCTCCACCCACATATAAGTCCAGAGAGAGTTTATTTCACTAAATTTTTCACGAACCAAACCAGCAGCTCATTTTCGAGGACAGCAGGAGCAGGGGAGAATTGGGGCACTGGGTGAGTGCAGGTGAAAAAAACAGTCATTTAAGAGGACACAAATCATCCATCTGGCATACAACTAGACTTCCTGCCATTTAAGATTTCTCGTGTCCCCCAACTCTACATGCAGGGGAGAAGGCACAAATGGATTTGTTCTTCTTCAAAAGCAGAGAGCAGGGAAACCCAGACAGATTAAGTCACTTGCCCAAGGTCACCCCACACTCCAGGTGGTCAAGTCCAGCTGTGAGACCTGAAAATGTCCCTTCAATCAGCAGGTCTCCCTAAGGCTGTTCTGGCTCTTGGCTACTTGCCTGTAGTTTTCCTGGCTCTGAATGGGAGGAGAATTATGGAAGAAAAGCAAAGTTAATAAAAATCAAATTCACCCAGACCCCGAAGGGTTGGACAGACCAAAAGAGACTGTTTATTAGTGCAGGAGCTGGCACAGGAAGTAGAACATTTATTAGTTATTGGTTTACATGTACTCAGGTCTTTCTCAGAGCTGCTCAAGGCTCTTTCTGACTTAAATTTTAAGTTCTGAATTGTCACATGGACCTTTGTGAGCCTAGAAGCATCCAAAAGGCACAAGAAAATAGTGGTGCCAGAATTGTGGGAAGTCCTATTGTGTAATGTTGGACATGTTCCTTGGAAGTGGAAACCTAACAACCCCCCCGCCCCCCATCAAAGCTCAGAGGGGCACCATGGTGCATGCCAGGTCAGTTAGAGACCTCCTGGCTCCTGTCATTGTGATTGGTTCAGAGATAAGCACATGACCCAAGCCAAGCTAATGAGAGTAGAGTTTTTCAGAATCATCTATAAAGATACTTTCTCCTCTCTGGGAATTCAAGCTGTAAGTACCATGCAGGTTTGGAGCTCTGGGGTCAATTCCTCATGGCCCATAAAAGCTCACTGCAGGATGTGGAGAGGAGCTTCTACCAGGCTGAAGAAACAAGATCAGGGGGATTTGGGATTCTGAAGGAATGGCATAGGTGCTTTCCTTATAAATCCAGAGACCCTTCACCACCCTTTACACACACACACACGCACACACACACACACACACTCACTCCCAGAAGTGCCCATCTTCCTTGCTGATGGCAGACATGACCTGCTGTACTCTCCTTGTGACATGTCTTTGATGATACCTCCCCACACTTTTCTCCATGTGTCCTCTCTGGTTAGTCTCCTTCTCCTTGTGTTGGTTTCTCCAACCACTACTCCAAGGCTCTTCCATCCTCACATCGTTCCTCCTAGATTCTCCCTACCTATAATTGCTCCTGAACTCCTACTACCCCCTCCCCCTGCCTCTCATTTCCCCCAGGGAGGTGGTGCTGGCACCATTTCTGAGAACCTGCCACTGTTTTTCACTGCCTTTCCCACAGCGTGGGGATGGAAATGGAGGTGGAGAAAGGCACCAAGCACAGCCTGGAGGGGTCAGGTAAGGCTTCCAGAAGAAAGTCACTTATAAGTTGAGCCCTGACAGATGAGTGAGAATTACCCCACTGAAGGACAAGAGGAACAGAAGAGTTCCCTGTGAAGGCAAAGGAATGTTCTAAGCCCTCAGGCTGGGAGAGCTCATAGTATTCTCTGCATAGACATCAGTAGGACAGAAATGAGAGGAGGCTGACTCTGGAGCAGATTCTGAAGGTCATGGCATAGTGGTTGGTTTTATCTTAAAAGAAAGGGGGAGACACTGAAGATTTAAACAGGGCTCCTTCATCCGAGGCCCGTCTCAGTGCCTGTCAGTTCACCTGGGTCTTTGCATGACCTCTTCTGCCTGCCGCTCTCTCTGGTCCTCTTGAGCTGGCTCTGTGTCTCCACGTCTTAGGAATTCTGGTCTTGACTTTTGATCATTCACCACCTTTGGAATCTTTTGGAACCCGGCAATCTCCCAGGGGCTTGCCCAAACCTCTTAGGGCCAGCCATATGTTGTTCTCATGGCTTATCAGTGACTCTTTTGGCTTTTGTCAGGGTCTGTCACACTTCCGGGTGTCTTTTTACTGTGGAGGTGTTGCTACCCTCCATTTTGCACTATAAACCTTTTGTTAAAATGTCTGTTTCTGCTCACAGAATCTGGCTTGGGGTTCCCTCATTGATGAGAGAATCAGGGCTCTCTCCCTCTGTAGTTAGAGTAGAAGCTTCATGGAAATAGAATCATTCATACGTTCTCAGGCCAACCCCCCAGAGGTCCAGCGTTGTTTGAGGAGATGATAGGACAGACTTCATCGCGCATTGGGTTAGGTGCATGCCAATCATAATATCTTGGCCAATGAACTGTAAAGAGATAAGGAGGTTGGATTCCTAGAACAGAACCTAGAAGCTCATTGGGCAGGTGAGAGCAGCAGTGGTATTTTTCTCCAGGACACTGGCAAGAGATAATGTGAGATTACTTTGCCATGGGTCAGGAAGCAATACTTAACCCAGGGCGATTGAGACCCAGGAGAGTTTCAGTGGCGGCAGCATTTACTGATACTTCCTGGACACATATTGAATGTTAGATGCCTGGAACAGAGAGATAACCTTCAAATCCTGCTCTAGGATTGGGATGGAGCAAGGCAGCTACAGAAGGGAAGGCAGGAAAGACACGCAAACGTTCAGTCAGTCATTGTCTGAAGGTTATTTTAGAAAGACAGAAGAGACTAAGACGTAGTTCCAGTTCTCATAGGGTCACAACTAGAAGGGGAAATCCACGTGCTGCAGGGCATGAAGACAAAATGGTGTCCTGGGACGACCAAATTTGTTTATTGCCAAGGAGAACCACTGACAAATTTAAACAGTGAAGTGACTTTGGAAGGTCACGCTGGCAGCATTGAGGAAATTGGTAGTAGAGGTCAAGAAGGGAGGCAGGGAGACAATTTAGAAGGCTGTGTAAGGACAGAGGCTACAGATAATAGCCCCGGGTGAGGTGGATGGGTTTCACCTCTGCTGCTATCTGTCCTGTTTCTGCAGATAGTTATTTCCTGTGTTTGTCTAGTGCATAGTTCTGAGAGAGTCATTTCAGACCACCTGATTTCCCCATGTTTTAAAGTGCAAGTAACCCTAATAATACTAACTGTACTTTTAATAATATTAAGTAATATAATGTAAAATATAAAATAATATAATAAATATTAACTGTATTAAATAACCTGTATTTACTATATTATTTTGTCCTCACAATGACACATAAGATATGTACTTTTATTTTCCCCATTTTACTTTATATTATTTTTTTAAGATTTTATTTACTTGAGCAAGAGAGAGCATAGAGGGAGAGGGAAAAGCCGACTCCCTGCTGAGCAGAGAGCCTGACACGGGGCTCTATCTCAGGACCCCAGGATCATGACCTGAACTGAAGGCAGACGCTTAACCCACTGAGCCACCCAGGCACCCCATATTTTACGCATTTTAAAGATGAAGACACTTAAGGAAAAGGCATAGTAGGTTTCAGTACTTGCCCAAGGATATACATTTTAACGAGGCCTTTTCTTTCTTTTTTTCTTCTTCTTTTTTTTTTTATTAGTACATATTTTTTATTGTTATGTTAATCACCATACATTACATCATTAGTTTTTGATGTAGTGTTCTATATGATTTGTTGTTTGTGTATAACACCCAGTGCTCCATGCAGTACATGCCCTCTTTAATACCCATCCCCAGGCTAACCCATCCCCTCACCCCCCTCCCCTCTAGAACCCTCAGTTTGTTTCTCAGAGTCCATAGTCTCTCATGGTTCGTCTCTCCCTCCAATTTCCCCCCCTTCATTTTTCCCTCCCTACTCTCTTGTTCTTTTTTTTAACATGTATTATTTGTTTCAGAGGTACAGATCTGTGATTCAACAGTCTTACACAATTCACAGCGCTCACCATAGCACATACCCTCCCCAATGTCTATCACCCAGCCACCCCATCCCTCCCACCACCCACCACTCCAGCAACCCTCAGTTTGTTTCCTGAGATTAAGAATTCCTCATATCAGTAAGATCATATGATACATGTCTTTCTCTCATTGACTTATTTCAGTCAGCATAATACCCTCCAGTTCCATACACATCATTGCAAATGGCAAGATTTCATTTTTTTTTTGATGGCTGCATAATATTCCATTGTATATATATACCACATCTTCTTTATCCATTCATCCATTGATGGACATCTTGGCTCTTTCCATAGGTTTAACCAGGCCTTTTCAAACTAAATACCATGCTCTTTACCCTGCAAAATAATCTCCACAGCCGGAAAGGGTTTCTCTTTCTTTTTAATTATTATTTTTTTGTAAAAATGTTAAAGAATAGTATCTATTTGATAATATTTTTTTCTCTTTGCATTAAAAATGCATTTTCTATAAAAGAATTTCATATATTTGCCTCATCATAAAAATCACCTGGCAACCTGATACAAATACATATATCCATTCTCTCTTCATGGA
Source organism: Halichoerus grypus (assembly GCF_964656455.1). Lineage (NCBI taxonomy): Eukaryota > Metazoa > Chordata > Mammalia > Carnivora > Phocidae > Halichoerus > Halichoerus grypus. The sequence continues at coordinate 77,811,341 of NC_135725.1, read as the reverse complement.
TTCAGTAAGTCTAGGGTCGGGCCTGTGCTTTTATAAATCACCCTAGGAGACTCCAATGATCAGACAAGTTTGTCAAACATTCTCTATATGATACTTTTTATTGGCTGTATAAGATTTAATTATGTAGATATTTCACAATTTAATTTACAGCTCTCTGCTGGTAGATTGTCAGTTTTAATGATATTTTAATACCAAAATAACACTGTGATGACTAGACAAGTGTACATCTCTGATTATTTCCTTAGAAAACCTTGGCATTGTAGCTCATCTCTCCAGCTCTGTGATTGAGTTCCCTATGCAGGGGACCCTACCATGAGTACTTCTCTACTGCAAATAATTCTTGGAATTTGGTCATTTAGAGATGGAATGTTGGCTACAGATTGGGGAAAAGAGGGCACATAAAGCAAAAATGTTTAAATTAGTATGTTTGACTTATTCTTAACATTTGTGAATTTACACACATCAAACACCCATTAGCATTATCCTGGGTGCTTTCTGTTTATCTTATTTGATCACCTCTGCAATCCCACAAGAGAATATCACTCTCTTTTACAGTTGAGTAAAATTGAGTTTAAAAATGTTCCAGTATTTAGACCCAGATACAGTTCATTCCTAGACCATTTCTGTTTTCCAACACACTATAAATGCCTTCAATTACACTATCATCAACTCTTATTTTTAGATTTTAAAAAATAAATATATTCCCCACAGCTTCCCTAAAACTCCTATAAAATATGTAACTTTAAAAAGTCCAGGAGCCATCAGTGGGCATATGTTCTGGAAAATTGGAGGGCAAGCCTCTATCAGCTGATAGAGGGGATAGAGATAAGGAATAGAGGATAGAGGGATAGAGATAAGGAATCTCTTTGATGCCATTTGGCAGAAACAAACTGAGTCCAGAGAAGAAATATGAGTGCGGTCCTCTGAACAGGTCTTCAGTTTAATTTCAGCTGCATGCAGAAAATTGAGGACATTGAGGCTGACAGACAGATAAAATGTAAACAGGTGTCTGGGAAACTAACTGTACCAATGTAATCTTAATTTTAGTAGGGAAATAAGTCAGGTTATCTATGCTCCTATTCTTCGACTTTCAATGGAATAGTCCAGAGGCAGTGTGAGGGAGAGGACAGACTTGGCACCACTTCCGTGTATATTTGAATCTCTGCTTAATATCTGAGTGAACTTGTACTGATCATGCTGTCTCTCTGAGCCTCAGTTGCTTCATTTGTAAAGCAAGACAAAATCCTATCAGAGGATGATTGTGATAATCAAATGTGATAATGTGACTAAAAGGCTTAGCACATTTGGATTCGTAGTGTACCCTTATTATTAGATCATTCCCTAAACTTCCCAAAAACTCCTTCTTCAGAGTGCATCTGCCCTAACTTTCCCAGGAGACTGAATTCACATAAGTCCTCTGCTGTACATGGGATGGTTTCTGAGGAAGGTTCATTAGGCAGAGGCAGTGGGTACCAATCCTAGAACAGGAAGACCCTTAGTCTTCAGCTCTTATTTTATAGATGGTATCGAAAAATATCTGAGTTTGTAACAAGGAGATAAATTCCAGCACTGTTAATTTTAACCCTGATATTTACTAAAGGACATTGGGTAAGTCACTTTGGACACAGATGGTATTGTTCTAAAATGGAGGTAATAATAGTAGTAGCAGGAATGTCACAATCATCAGGAACATTACAAACATCCAAGGAAATACTGGTATGCAAGTGCAGTGTTAACACATTTTGGTTCTAATACTGATGCTGCCTCTTTATGGTTTTGACCCAGACATTTTATTTCTTTGGACCAATATTCATACCACCACAAATAAGAGGCTTGTAACTTATGGTTAAAATCTCTTCTATTTCTGATATTCTGTGATTCTGTGACTTGACTAAGGTCCTGACAAGGTACATAAAATCTGGGTTGCCACACTCCTAGTCTGGGTGTTTCTATTTTAAACATTATCTCAGCTCAGAGATGTATACTTTATGGCTTTCTGGGGAGTCTTGTTCCAAGAGAAGAGCTGCCTTGTATGGTTTCTACCAATTGCAACTTGTTCTAGATCTCTGCAAAACCCACATCTGATCTGTGTCCAAGGGAATCACCTGCCTGCCCCCATCTTGCTCTTCCCTTGCTGTGAATGTTATCACATTTTAATTCACACTATATCAATGAAGAAAACTTAATCGCTCATGTGTCAAGAGATCTAGTTTCAAATCCCAGGCATTCTTCTCTGTGGTCTATGGTTAGACTTTCAGGAAAAACAAAAAAATTCTAAGAGCACATACATTTAAAATTTCTAGGCCTACCAGTCAGTCAAAGCTAAGAATGACTAATCAATGGCTCAGCAAGTGGTTCAAGCCCTAGAACCCAGACATCAAGTCTGGCTGAGAGTGATCAACGAATAGCAGAATCATTGACTAAATTGTTATTCATAGGAATGGATATACCTGGAACTATAAAAGCATACAGTTCTAGGTCCCTTCAACCTGAAGACATTGAACTTTACACAGGATGTGAAAAGTCACTGAACCTTGAACACATTTCTATGAGATGTAATAGAGAAAACAGGGATCTACAATCTCCACCCGAGTTGTCATCTCAAACACACCAAATACACCGTTTTCTCAGGGTTCCTGGGTGGCTCAGTTGGTTGAAAATCCAACTCTTGGTTTCAGCTTGGGTCATGATCTAGGGGTAGTGTGATTGAGCCCCACATTGGGCTCTCGGGGAGTCTGCTTGGGATTCTCTCTCTCCCTCTCGCTCTGACCCTCTGCCCATTTGTGTATGCATGCTCTCTCAAATAAATACATAAATAAATAAAATCTTTTAAAAAATACACCAGTTTCTCTATTAACAGAGGCATTAAGGAGAACCAAAGCTAAAGCAAACTTGAATGCAATCCACTTCATCATTTTCTCTTATCCTCAATCCCCCTTGATTTGGTGTTTTAGGGTAGTTCACTAAAATTTCTTTACCTTTTATACCCAGGTTTCTGAACACTCATCTGTTGTATTTTTTTTTTTTTTTTTTCCTGCCCAGGATCTATTCACCTGGATCTAGCTCTGCCTAAAGTCCAAATCTGGACCTTTTTTTTTTTTTTTTAGTATATGAGCCATTATATGTCTTGTTTTTCCCAGGCTAGTTTGAGTTATATCCCTGTCAATTGCAATTGGAAGTGTATCTTCCCAGCGGGAAATTACCTGCCTTATTAAAGAATAGTATAAATATCAGATAAATTAACAGATTTTGATTACTGTCCATAGTTCCAGTTCCAGGTAGGATTTGAGAATACACTGATGAATAAGACAAGGTCCTTACCCTCGAGAAGCTCAGTCTAGTTGAAGAGAGAAGCATCTGTAGAAATAACTAAAACGTAGCCTGTCTGACCATAGTTATGATGAGGTAATGGGAGGAAATGAGTTGGCTTCCTTAGAGAAGTTAGAAAGGCTCTATAGAAGAGATAACATTTGAACTGGATAGGGAAGGCTGATTAGAAATTTTTCAAGTAGAGGTGCTCCTGGGTGGCTCAGTCGATTAAGCATCTGACTCTTGGTTTCAGCTCAGGTCATGATCTCAGGATCATGACATCAAGCCCTGGGTCAGGCTCTGTGCTCAGTGTAGAGTCTGCTTGAGATTCTCTCCCTCTTCCTCTGCCCACCCCCCCAATAAATAAGTAAATAAAATCTTTAAAAAAAGAAAATAAATTTTTCAAGTAGAGCAATTGCTCTCAATCAGAGGCACTTTTAACTTCCAGGATACATTTTTGCTTGTCATAACTTGGAGTGTGCCAGCCATGGTCCAAAAACATCCTACAATCTATAAACATCTTCCACAGCAAAGAATTAGCTGGCTCCAAATGCCAGTAGTCATAAGATTGAGAAACTCTGAATTAGAGCTATTAAGAAAGAACATTCTAGAACAAGGTGAATATAAAGCCAGGAGTCAGGTTTGTTCAGAGTGATGGCAATGTCTTGATGCAGGGGGAAATAGGTTGAAGGCAAATGACAAATAGTCTTTGAAAGTAAGGACTTTGAACATTGTCCTGTGGGTGTGGGAAGCTATCCAGGTTCTTTTAAGATTGTGATTAGAAAAAAGGCCTCCTAAGTTTGAAATCCTTAAAATGGAACAGGTTACTGAGAATTTGAATGTGTGGGGCTACAAAAGATTAAGGGAGATAAGGATTCCCACAGAAGACAATTTTTGAGGACTATGAGGCGAGAACAATCAATGGGTTGTTAAAATTACTGCTGACTTTGACCAAAATGGTGCTAGTGACATTGATGATGAAGGAAACCATTGGGTCTGGCTTCCCTCTAAAAATGTTTATTGGATACTGAGCCAAGCACAAGCCCTCCCTGCAAAGAGCCTTTTCCATCTCCCCTGTGCCATTTATTCCCTCTTTGGACATTGTGCCAATTCATCTTGGGAGAATTAAATATTTTTATAATGAGTCAGATGCTGGTGACAGGTGCCAGATTGACGACTCTGGAGGAGGAAGCTTGAAGTGCTCACGTTCCTCACACTGAGATGACAAGAAGAGTTATGTGTGCTGAAAGATTTATCGTCAAGCTGTCCACAGGCACCTCTTTGGCCTCCAGAAAGTGGTCTAAATTTAGACACAATCTGGAAGGCTTATAGAGCCAAAAAGAAGTGTGTCATCATGTTGATGTTCTTCCCTCTTGTTACCTTTGGTGAAAGTAAACTAGAGCTTGTATTCAAACAAGGTCTACAACAATACTCAAAAGGTTGTACATGGCATTCTCCCACCTCCCTTCTGTGCCATCACCACTTTGTAGTCACTGAACTTTAGAGTTAAAAGAGATCCCAAAGATCATGTAATTCACCTGCTCTATTTTGCATATGAAGGAAGTGGAAGCCAGAATCAGATTCATGATTTACTCAGGATTGTACAAGCTGTCATAGAATAAACTAGAGAGAACTTCAAGTTCTTTCTTCTTTTTTGAGTGCTGTCCCACTCCGTTTCTTATTTTTTTTACACCTTTATTGAGATACAATTGACACAACATTCTATAAGTTTAAAGTGTACAAGTGTGATAATTTAATACACATATGTATTGCAAAATGATTACCACAGTAAGGTTAGATGACACATCCTCCACCTCATATTATTACCTTTTTTTTTTTTTTTTTTTTGTAGTGGTGGTGGCGAGAACATTTAAGATCTACTCTCAGCAGCTTTCAAGTATTGTTAACTTCAGTCACCATGATGTACATTAGATCCCCAGAACTCACCCATCTTATAACTGGAATCTTGTAACATTTGACCAACATCTCATTTCCCTAACCCCCCAGACCCTGACAACCACCATTCTACTCTCAGTTTCTATTGAGTTTGGAGGCTTTTTAGATTCCACATATAAGTGAGATCATACAGTATTTGTCTTTCTCTAACTTATTTCACTTAGCATAATGTCCTCAAGGTTCATCCATGTTGTCACAAATGGCAGGATTTCCTTCTTTGTATCACTGAATAATATTCCATTGTATATATACACCACATTTTCTCTGTCCACTCATCCTTCAGTTGATACTCAAGTTGTTTCCATATCTTGGCTCTTGTGAACAATGTTGAAATAAACATGGGGTGCAGATATCTCTTTGAGATAGGGATTTTATTTTCTTAGAGTACATAACCAGATCCACTTCTTACGTGGGTGCCCCTGTAGCCAACCTGACTCCCCTTCCCATCCTAACACCCTTCTCTCCCCAACTATGAATAACAGTAAGATTATCATTAGGGAGTGCCTAATCTCAGCCTGACACCATGATACACTCTTCACACATATTAATCCTGATTTTCTAACAACCTTGAGAAATAAGAATTATGGTGATCATCTACAGATGAGGAAACTGAGTCTCATAAAGGTTAAGATGACCCAAAATGATATAGTTAATAAACAGTAATTCAAAGCCAATGTCTGTATAACTGTGTTATACTTTGCAGTCTATACAGGTCTGCTTCAAAAATGTTCCTTCTATTCCTTGCAGCCTTAAAAACTTTCATGTCCATCAGGTGGCTCTTTTCAAGCAGTTGTCAGAGCTGATTGACAAAATTCACACTTTTTTTAAAGAAGGAGACACTGTATGTCAACTATACTCAATAATAAAAAAAAAAAATTAAACAATAAAAAAAGGAGGGGACTTTTTCCTCATTCCTGATTTTTCCTTCCATGTGAAGGAAGCTCCATTTGCATTTTGCAGATGGTTTTTCTCCCCTAGCTTGCTATTATCATAAAAGGGTATTGCATTTTGTCCAATACTCTTTTCTGCATTTATTGAGATGATCACGTGGATTTTCCCCCTCTTTATTCTAGTAATATGTGTGTTAAACTGATTGCTTTTTATATGTTGAACCAACCTTGCATTCCTGGGATGAATCTCACTTGGTTGTAGTGTATAATCCTTTTTATATATTGCTGGATTTAGTTGCTAGTGTTTTGTAGAGGATTTTTGTGTCTATATTCGTAAGGAATATAGGTCTCTCATTTTCTTTGTTGTGATGTTTTTGGCTGGCTCTGCTATCATGGTAATACTGGTGTCAGAATGAATTTTCTTTCTTCTGTTCTTTTTGTTTTGTTTTGTTTTGTTTGGAAGAGTTTGAGAAGGATTGGGGTTAATTCCTGTACAAGAGGAAGTGGAGTGAACTATCTGCTGAGTTTGGAAAGGGCACCTCAACACAAGCAGCCTCCCCTACTCCCTCTTCCTTCACTCTCTCTTGTGAGTGAACTGCTTTCAGGGGGAGGGGGAGGCATGGTCTTCTCAGTTTTCAGCGCCCTAAAGTTTCAATGAGGAAAGGCCTGTTTGGGCCTAACATGATCTGTCCCTGTATGTGTAAAGTTGTCTAACTCTGGGATTCAGCATTAGGAAGACTACTTCCTTGCAGCACAAACTATTTTCTTAATTTCGACTTTATCTATAACAAAGGTAACATTTTGAACTTCTTTAACCTTAAATTTAAAGCCTGGTCTGAGAATAAAGACTTTATAAATCTTTCTAAGTTTTTGTTTAAATTCCAGTTAGTTAACATAGAGTGTAATATTATTTTCAGGTGTACAATATGGTGATTCAGCATTTCCATATATCACCCAGTGCTCATCACAAGTACCCTCCTTAATCACCATCACCTCTTTAACCCACCTCCCCACCCACCTCCCTTCTGGTTATCATCAGTTTGTTCTCTATACTTAAGTCTGTTTCTTGGTTTGCCTCTCTCTCTTTCTCTTTCCTCCTTTGTTTTGTTTCTTAAATTCCACATATGAATGAAATCATATGGTATTTGCTTTTCTCTGACTGACTTATTTTGCTTAGCAAAACATTCTCTAGCTCTACCCACGTCAATGCAAATGGCAAGATTTCATTCTTTTTGATGGCTGAGTAATATTCCATGATGTATATTGGTATATATATATCTTCTTTAATATATATATATATATATATATCTTCTTTATCTATTCATCAGTCGATGGACACTTCGACTATTCTCATAACTTGGCTATTGTAGATAATGTTGCTATAAACATCGGGGCACATGTACCCCCTTGAATTAATATTTTTTTGTATTCTTTGTGTAAATACCTAGTAGTGTGATTGCTGGATTGTGGTTAGCTCATTTTTAACTTTTTGAGGAACGTCCATACCGTTTTCCACAGTGGCTGCACCAGTTTGCATTCCCGCTAACAGTGCAAGAGGGTTCCCCTTTCTCCACATCTTCGCCAACACGTGTTGTTTCTTGTGTTGTTGATTTTAGCCCTTCTGACAGGTGGGAGGAGATATCTCATTGTGGTTTTGATTTGCATTTCCCTGATGATAAGTGATGTTGCGTATCTTTTCATGTGTCTATTGATCATCTGTATGTCTTCTATGGAAAAATGTCTGTTCATGTCTTCTGCCTATTTTTAATTGGATTATTCATTTTTTGGGTGTTGAGTTTTATAAGTTCTTTATATATTTTGGATACTAACCTTTTATCAGTTATGTCATTTGCAAATATCTTCTCCCATTCAGTAGGTTGCCTTTTACTTTTGTTAATTGTTTCCTTTGCTGTGCAGAAGTTGTTTTATTTTGGTATAGTCCCAAGAGTTTATTTTTGCTTTTGTTTCCCTTGCCTCAGGAGATATATCTAGAAAGAGTTTGCTGTAGCTGATGTCAAAGAGGTTACTGTCTGTGTTCTCTGGGATTTTTTATGATTTCATGTCTCATATTTATTTTTCCAAGTCTCATATTTAGGTCTTTATCCATTTCCAGTTAATTTTTGTGCCTGGTGTAAGAAAGTGGTTCAGTTGCTTGCTTGCTTTCTTTCTTTTAAAGATTTTATTTATTTATTTGACAGAAAGAGAGATAGCGAGAGCAGAAACACAAGCAGGGGGAGTGGGAGAGGGAGAAGCAGTCTCCCTGCCGAGCACGGAGCCCGATGTGAGGTCATGACCTGAGCCGAAGGCAGACGCTTAACAACTGAGCCACCCAGGTGCCCCTCTTTCTTTCTTTTTTTGCATGTTGCTGTCCAGTTTTCCCAACACCATTTGTTGAAGAGACATTCTTTTTCCCACTGGATATTTTTTCCTGCTTCGTTGAAGATTAGTTGATCATATTAATTGTGGGTTCATTTCTGGGTTTTCTATTCTGTTCCACTGATCTATGGGTCTATTTTGTGCCAGTTCCATAGTGTTTTGATTACTACAACTTCATAATATAACTCAAGGTCCAGAAGTATGATGCCTCCAGCTTTGCGTTTCTTTTTCAAGATTGCCTTGACTATTTGGGGTCTTTTTGTGGTTCCATACAAATTTTAGGATTGTTTGTTCTAGCTTTGTGAAAAATGTTGGTAGTGTTTTGATAGGGATTGCTTTAAATGTGTAGATTGCTTTGGGTAGTATAGACTTTTAGCAATATTTCTTCTTCCAATTCATGAGCATTTCAGGTCCTCTTAGATCTAGCATTATTGAAAACAGAAACCTGTCATTATGTCTCAGGGAGGGGAGTGGACGTAATGAGAGGTTTCTAAAATTTACAACAGACATGAACAGCAAAAACTGAGATTTGGAATCTCAGCATTTGATCAAGGTTAAGAGTGAAGTATGCTATATAGTGTTTTCAACCTGTAACAGTGATTTTAACCACCCATCTCCCCCGGGGACTAGCTATACAAGATTAGGCAAGACATTCCACCTTGCTAAGCCTCTGTTTTTCCATCTCTGAAAATGGGAATCAAAATATTCACTTTCTAAACCACAAGTATCCTATATAGCAAATGCTGGAGCCTGCTTGTGCTGGCTCAGAAGGCTATGCACACCTCCTCACAACTCCATGTCAGCTGGGAGACCGAAATCTGCTGTGATGGAAGTTATTTTTCTCGGGACATCAGGAAATGTTACCTAAGGGCTTTTTCCACCTAGAGAACCAGTTGTTAAACATTTACCAGCACACTAATCCAACCTTGATCTCACTAGTGTATACCAGAATGATGCTACTGCCCCTTCGGTCCTCAGCTGGAACGGTCCTGGGTTAGATTTATCTCTTGTCAGGAGATAAGCAAAGGTGGGAAAAATGCAACTCCACTTAGTTTCTCAAGAAACATAGTTTTCAAAAGGAATGAGATCTTGCCATTTGCAACGACGTGGATGGAACTGGAGGGTATTATGCTGAGCGAAATAAGTCAAACAGAGAAAGACATGTATCATATGACCTCACTGATATGAGGAATTCTTAATCTCAGGAAACAAACAGGGTTGCTGGAGTGGGGGGTGGGGTGGGAGGGATGGGGTGACTGGGTGATAGACACTGGGGAGGGTATGTGCTCTGGTAAGCGCTGTGAATTGTGCAAGACTGTTGAATCTCAGATCTGTACCTCTGAAACAAATAATGCAATATATGTTAAGAAAAAAAAAAAAAAGAAGAATGTAGCAGGAGGGGAAGAATGAAGGGGGGCAAATCGGAGGGGGAGACGAACCATGAGGGACGATGGACTCTGAAAAACAAACTGAGGGTTCTAGAGGGGAGGGGGGTGGGAGGATGGGTTAGCCTGGTGATGGGTATTGAGGAGGGCACGTTCTGCATGGAGCACTGGGTGTTATGCACAAACAATGAATCATGGAACACTACATCTAAAACTAATGATATAATGTATGGGGATTAACATAACAATTAAAAAATAAAAAAATTTAAAAAAAACATAGTTTTTATGATTTAAGATTCCCTCATTCTCCATTTATCTCTTGCCAAGTGCAGCTTAGAGAACTTAGTCACCCACATGAATAGGTATCTTCCAGCCTCTTTGTGGCCCCTTACCAACCAATTCATCGCCTCTGGATATCCTTTTAAAAGATAACAAACCAATAATTAGTAAGGTAATTAACAGTTTACAAAGTGCTCCCAAGGCTTTATTTCATTTAATCTATACAACTCTCTTTATTTTTTTATTTAAATTCAATTAGCCAACATATAGTACATCATTAGTTTGAGGTTAGTGTTCAATAATTTATCAGTTGCATATAACACTCAGTGCTCATCACATCACGTGCCCTCCTTAATACAACTCTCTTTAAATGGTGGGTTTATTGTCCATATTTTTTCAGTTGAGAAGACTGAGATTCAAGAGCAAGTACAACCACCTGCGCCTATGAACCCCTCCTCTCTTCCACAGCCTTGAGGTCATCAATCAATGATAACCTTTCTCTTTATACTTATCCCTTTCCTTTTAGAATCTTTCACTAATACTATAAACATGTTCAGGTCTCACATATCCTTTAGAAAATCATCTGACCTATAGTTACTCTATTAACCATTCAGTGTCTATCTTTCCTTAATCAGCCAATCTCTGGGAAGACCAGTGGACACTTGATAAATTCATGGCCTCCTCCTTACTTCTTCTTCTTCTTTTTTTTTTTTTTTTTTAAGATTTTTATTTATTTATCTGACAAAGAGAGACACAGCAAGAGAGGGAACACAAGCAGGGGGAGCGGGAGAAGGAGAAGCAGGCTTCCCGCGTAGCAGGGATCCCGATGCGGGGCTCTATCCCAAGACCCTGAGATCATGACCTGAGCCAAAGGCAGACATTTAACGACTGAGCCACCCAGGTGCCCCTTCTCCTTACTTCTTGAACTCACTCTCCAACTGCTCTGCAAAAGGGAGACAGAATAGAGATTGCCTAAGGTCATATTTTCTTGATTCAGACAGACCTGCATTTGAACCTGATTTCTGCCACTGACTAGCTTTGTGTTCTTGAATCAAAAACTCTTTTATAACCCTTAGTTCCTGTCTGTAAGTAGAATTGTAGCACCACTGTCTGAAGACAGTTGCAAGGATTCTAGGATGCGTGTACAGTGCTTAGCACAGGAATAAATAGTCAGGAAATGTCAGGTATTATTATTAGGAGTCTGTGAATTTGGCATTCTGGAGTATTTAGGTCTTGATATTATTTTCCTTTGGCATCCATGGCTATGTACCTCACTGGTCTTTCCATTTCAAATATGACTATTTTTTTTTCTCTGTCTACTGTAAGTCTATGTTATGCTTCCTTCAACTTTCCTCCCTCTTGAAGGTTAGTGTTCCCTAGGGTTACATCATTGACCTCCTGCTCATGTTACTACATATCCACTTTAAGTTATCTCCTTGGGTTCTAGTCTGATTTATAGATAGTAGCTACCAAATAAGTGTCTTCTGTCAGACCTCTTTTTAAACTTCAGGATCATTTCTTCACTTGGATGACTAAGTGCAACTCAAACTTATTAGGTCCATAATAAGACAGATCATCATCATTTCTAAACCTGCCCCTCTTTTGCTATTTTCTATTTCATTTGATGGTACAGCTATTCACCCAGTTACCCAGACTAGGACTTTACATATCAGATGTGACTCTTCTCCCTGATCCTTCTTGATCTTGCAATTTTTCTGTTGTATATGTTTCTAATATCTGTCATGGTAGTGAGCTGAATGTGCCCCTAAAATTAGGTTCATATCCTAATCCTTGGAACCTGTAAATATTACCTTATTGCAGAAAACAGTATTTGCAAATATGGCTAAGGATAAACGCCATAACAACGATCCTTATAAGAGAAAGGCAGAGGAAGATTTAAGACACACAGGGGAGAAGGTGATGTGAAGGCAGAGACAGAGATTGGAGGGATACAACTGCAAGCAAAGGAACATTAAGGAATGCCAGCAGCCATCAGAAGGTAGAAGAGGCGTGGAATGGATTTTCCCCAAGAAACACTGGAGGGAGGAGCATGGCCCTGCCAACACCTGAATTTCAAACTTCTGTCCTCCAGAACTCTCACTGTTGTTTTAAGCCACTAAGTTTGTAGTAATTTGTTACCATGGCCACAGGAACTAATACAGGCCTCTTATCTCCATCCCCACTTTCATGCCCATGTTCTGATTCTCACCTTGTCTCACCAGGATGACAGTAATAACTTCTCTCTCTCCCTATTTTCAGTCTGCTCTTCCTCCAAGCTATCCCCCAATAGATGCAAATGAAGATCATATCACTACTCTGCATGAAATACGATAAATTCCAATATTCTTAATGTTATTTTTAAGTTGTTCACAATCTGATGTTTCTACCCCTTTTGCAGCCACTTTCCCTTCACTCCATGCTTCACCAACTTTGATTCTTTATGGTCTCTGCAGTCACCCAATTGTCTGTGCTCCTTGCCATCAAGCTTTTTATGCTGTCTGTTCATTTTATGTTTATTTTCTTCTCCACATCTTCTATGTTACTCTGAACTTAGTTCACATTTTAATAATTAAACTCTTCATTCAATCTTTATCCCTCACTGTACTATTAGCTTCTTGAAACCAGAAGCCATATCTTATTTTTCTAGCACTTCTTTTCCTAATAAATCTTATTTATTTTCCTAATTTCCATGTATTCCTAGATGTGGGTAAAAATAGGTACTTGGCAAAAGTAGACTGTTGAAACTCATTTAATATTGACATGGTCTCCTAATCCAGATGAAATAACTCTGCCCATGCCTGTTGTCATGATGACTTTAATGCCATTTTATTTTTTTCCCTTCATCTTTTTTTTACATTTTTTAAACTTTATTATGTTATGTTAATCACCATACATTACATCATTAGTTTTTTTTTTTAAGATTTTATTTATTTATTTGACAGAGAGAGAGAGAGAGAACAAGTAGGCAGAGAGGCAGGCAGAGGGAGAGGGAGAAGCAGGCTCCCTGCTGAGCAGGGAGCCCAATGCGGGGCTCGATCCCAGGACCCTGGGATCATGACCTGAGCTGAAGGGAGCTGCTTAACTGACTGAGCCACCCAGGCGCCCCACATCATTAGTTTTTGATGTAGTGTTCCATGATTCATTGTTTGCGTATAACACCCAGTGCTCCATTCAGTGCATGCCCTCTTTAATACCCATCACCAGGCTGACCCATCCCCCCACCCCCCTCCCCTCTAGAACCCTCAGTTTGTTTCTCAGAGTCCATAGTCTCTCATGGTTCATCTCTCCCTCCAATTTCTGCCCCTTCACTTTTCCCTTCCTACTATCTTCTTTTTTTTAACATATAATGTATTATTTGTTTCAGAGGTACAGGTCTGTGGTTCAACAGTCTTACACAATTCACAACGCTCACCATAGCACATACACTCCCCAATGTCCATCACCCAGCCACCCCATCCCTCCCACCCCCCACCACTCCAGCAGACCCTCAGTTTGTTTACTGAGATTAAGAATTCTTCATATCAGTGAGGTCATATGATACATGTCTTTCTCTGATTGACTTACTTTGCTCAGCATAATACCCTCCAATTCCATCCATGTCATTGCAAATGGCAAGATTTCATTCCTTTTGATGGCTGCATAATATTCCATTGTATATATACACCACATCTTTATCCATTCATCTGTCAATGGACATCTTGGCTCTTTCCATAGTTTGGCTATTGTGGAATTGCTGATATAAACATCGGGATGCACGTACCCCTTCAGATCACTACATTTGTATCTTTGTGATCAATGCCCAGGAGTGCAATTGGTGGGTCATAGGGCAGCTCTATTTTCAACTTTTTGAGGAACCTCCATACTGTTTTCCAGAGTGGCTGCACCAGCTTGCATTCCCACCAACAATGTAGGAGGGTACCCCTTTCTCCGGATCCCTGCTAACATCTGTCGTTTCCTGACTTGTTAATTTTAGCCATTCTGACTGGTGTGAGGCGGTATCTCATTGAGGATTTGATTTGGATTTCCCTGTTGCCGAGCGATATTGAGCACTTTTTCATGTGTCTGTTGGCCATTTGGATGTCTTCTTTGGAAAAATGTCTGTTCATGTCCTCTGCCCATTTCTTGATTGGATCCTTTGTTTTTTGGGTGTTGAGTTTAAGAAGTTCTTTATAGATTTTGGATACTAGCCCTTTATCTGATATGTCATTTGCAAATATCTTCTCCCATTCTGTTGGTTGTCTTTTGGTTTTGTTGACTGTTTCCTTTGCTGTGCAAAAGCTTTTATCTTGATGAAGTCCCAATAGTTCATTTTTGCCCCTGCTTCCCTTGCCTTTGGCGATGTTTCTAGGAAGAAGTTGCTGTGGCTGAGGTTGAAGAGGTTGCTGCTTGTGTTCTCCTTTAGGATTTGATGGACTCCTGTCTCATATTGAGGTCTTTCAACCATTTTGAGTCTATTTTTGTGTGTGGTGTAGGGAAATGGTCCAGTTTCATTCTTCTGCATGTGGCTGTCCAATTTTCCCAACACCATTTGTTGAAGAGACTGTCTTTTTTCCATTGGACATTCTTTCCTGCTTTGTCAAAGATGCGTTGACCGTAGAGTTGAGGGTCCATTTCTGGGCTCTCTATTCTGTTCCATTGATCTCTGTGTCTGTTTTTGTGCCAGTACCATACTGTCTTGATGATGACAGCTTTGTAATAGAGCTGGAAGTCCGGAATTGTCATGCCACCAGCTTTGCTTTTCTTTTTCAACATTCCTCTGGCTATGCGGGGTCTTTTCAGGTTCCATACAAATTTTAGGATTATTTATTCCATTTCTTTGAAAAAAGTGGATGGTATTTTGATGGGGATTGCATTGAATGTGTAGATTGCTCTAGGTAGCATTGACATCTTCACAACATTTGTTCTTCCAATCCATGAGCATGGAACGTTTTTCCATTTCTTTGTGTCTTCCTCAATTCTTTCATGAGTATTTTATAGTTTTCTGAGTACAGATTCTTTGCCTCTTTGGTTAGATTTATTCCTAAGTATCTTATGGTTTTGGGTGCAATTGTAAATGGGATCAACTCCTTAATTTCTCTTTCTTCTGTCTTGTTGTTGGTGTATAGGAATGCCACTGGTTTCTGTGCATTGATTTTATATCCTGCCACTTTACTGAATTCCTGTATGAGTTCTAGCAGTTTTGGGGGGAGTCTTTTGGGTTTTCCACATAAAGTATCATATCATCTGCAAAGAGTGAGAGTTTGACTTCTTTGCTGATTTGGATGCCTTTTATTTCTTTTTGTTCTCTGATTGCTGTGGCTAGGACTTCTAATACTATGTTGAATAGCAGTGGTGATAGTGGACATCCCTGCCGCGTTCCTGACCTTAGTGGGAAAGCTCTCAGTTTTTCCCCATTGAGAATGCTATTCGCTGTGGGTTTTTCATAGATGGCTTTTATGATATTGAGGTATGTACCCTCTATCACTATACTCTGAAGAGTTTTGATCAAGAAAGGATGCTGTACTTTGTCAAATGCTTTTTCTGCATCTATTGAGAGAGTCATGTGGTTCTTGTTCTTTCTTTTATTAACGTATTGTATCACATTGTTTGATTTGCAGATGTTGAACCAACCTTGCATCCCAGGGATAAATTCCACTTGGTCGTGGTGAATAATCCTTTTAAAGTACTGTTGGATCATATTGGCTAGTATTTTGGTGAGAATTTTTGCATCCATGTTCATCAAGGATATTGGTCTGTAATTCTCCTTTTTGATGGGGTCTTTGTCTGGTTTGGGGATCAAGGTAATGGTGGCCTCATAAAACGAGTTTGGAAGTTTCCCTTCCATTTCTATTTTTTGGAACAGTTTCAGAAGAATAGGTATTAATTCTTCTTCAAATGTTTGGTAGAATTCCCCTGGGAAGCCATCTGGCCCTGGGCTTTTGTTTGTTGGGAGATTTTTGATGACTGCTTCAATTTCCTTAGTGGGTATAGGTCTGTTCAGGTTTTCTATTTCTTCCTGGTTCAGTTTTGGTAGTTCATGCATCTCTAGGAATGCATCCATTTCTTCCAGATTATCTAATTTGCTGGCATATAGTTGCTCATTTAATGCCATTTTAAAAGAGTTGTCGCATCCAAATCCGAGTCTGCTATCAAGATATTATTTGTGTTAATGATATGACTGTACACTACCCATCACCATCAACCCATCTAGATTTTAGCATTCATCAGTTAAGTAATTAATGAAATTCTACCTCCTTCAGGAAGCCTTCTTCAACTGATAAAGGTGAGGTGATTCTTTTCTATACTTCTAACTTATTTTGGCATTGTATCCCTCCACTAGATATCCTTCATTCTCTTTTCTTCTTTCCTTTTACACATACATATTTTATACTTGTATAAATATATATAAATATATATATATACATATATATATATATATAAATATATATATATACACACACACACACATGCCTACGCATATGATTGTGTGTATTTATTTGTAAGTGTATGTTTATATGAACACAAACAACCATCTACACTAAACCTACATGTATTAAAAAATGTGTATACACACACACAAACTATATATATGCCATATGTTTATTTATCTCTATTATTGAGTGAATGTATAGGAAAAACACTTAGGATAAGGATAAGAACAGAATTAGCTGTAAATCACAGAATTTCAAAGCTGAAGAGAACTTAGCAATTAATGGTCCAATCCCTTTATTTTACAGATGAAAAATGAGAACTCAGAGAAGGAAAGTGGCTTACCTGTTGTTATTTTGGTGAAATGGAGACAGAACTGAGACAAAAACTCTGGTCATCTGGCATCATGGCTTATGTGCTGTTCCATTCCTGTCCATCCACACTGAAGCACAAGATTTAGTTCTGACATTCTCTGAAATATCTCTAACTCCATCCCTTAAGACTCTATATGATTCATTCTCTTTCTGGTACTTTTTGGTCAACCGCTAATCTCCATCACCCTTGCCAGCTTCCACATGAAATTTTAAAGTCCCATTCTCTAGGGAATAAGAAAGACCTGCTGACCAAGTGCCCAAGTCATACTGGCTTCCTCAGTGAGTATGACACTAATAAGATTTATAACATGACCAGGGCTTGCAATTGGTAGTGAAAACTGGAGAATTACCCCAATAAATATTTGACATGATTTTGAGAGCAATAAAATATTTTACTTTTTTGCCCACAGTTTTCTCTGAGAGGAAGGAGAGACAAAGACACTAGAGGGCAAGATAATAGTGCCATAATTCTTCCTGAAGGAGATTATGGTTGTCCAACTCTGGATAGATTTCTCTGCAGGTATGAAGAGGTGTCAGACTGGGCTAGGAGTCACTGTTTTCCACATTAACAATTTCCAGATACTTGGGAAACTATCTTGTGAAAAATTTATGAGGCTTGGGATAAGGAACAATTTCCTAAACTCTGTCATCAGAGTTTGGATAAAGTTTCTTTTCTGTGATGCATCAAGTCCTGACATTTGGTTTGTTTGCCATGCCCAGTGCTTCAGGATTCCAACATTTAATTCCAAGATGCAAGAATGCAAGAGTATGAAGGCATCTTAAAGGATATTCCAGTTTAACCTCAGTCGGTTGATAGGATACTGTTTAGTATTCCCATCAAGAAGTCCCCCACCAACTTTCTGTGGATATATCCATTGATTAGGAGCTCACTGACTCATGAGCTAGAATAAGTTAATTCATGATAACTGTGACTATAAAAACTCTTCCTTATCTGAGCTGTTCCTTCCATACATGTATCTAATGGTCCTATTTTTGTCCTCTAGAGCTACATGGGTTTAAATCAAATTTTTCCTCTCTGTGATAAATCTCAGATATTTGAAGACAACATTCACTTCTAACCATTCACAGACAGACCCTGTTGGAGACCTTCAAAGCTCCCATTATGTGTTACAAAAGGGGGCCAGTACTGGACGCTGGTTGACACACAGGATCTAGATGCCCATTCTCTTGGTTTAGATTCCCCTAGAACCAGACATTGAGACAAGGACTAAAGTTCAAGTAGTTTATTAGAGAGGTGATCTTAAAAAGAAAAACATCTGTAGGGGAGTAAGGATGTGAAATGGGGTTAGGAAGGCAATCAATAAACAATGAGCTATGAAGCAAGTTACCACTGAGGACAATAGTCGCTAAATCCTATTGAGGTCAGTATGGAACACAAGCCTCAGGATTATCCATAAAGAGAGGGAGCTGGTGGTTTTATTCACCCCCTCCTGTCAATCATTGCTTGCAGAAAGCTTGAGGGCTGTTTTAGAGGAATATTAATTCCCAACCACTTCCACCTACTACTGCATAGGAAGAATAAGCTCCAGCAGCCAGTGAAAACCCTCAGGCAAAGGAATATAGATGCTGGCAGTCAAAAGTCAGCCAACTTACATGAAAAATATATGGACTGAGGGGACATGAATGGACATCAATAGTTTCTGCTTCTCCCATTCAATGTTAGCTTAAGGAGCGGTGGCATCCAACAATGAGAATACAGTAAACTAACCATGGGTTGGCATTTAAAGGCTTCTGTCTCCCCTGGTTCAGCTCAGCAGAGAGGAGACATTAAAAACACAGGAGGGGTAAATTGTGTCAAAAGTGGGCCATATAACCCATACACATCCTCTAGTTACAAATCCCCTGAGCAGGCATCTGAAAACTTTGGCCTGTGGGCCAAATCCTGTTTCCATTTGGCCTATGAGCCAGGTTAGGAAAAAAGAAGAAGAAAATTTCAAGACATCTGAAAATTATATGAAATTCAAATTTCAGTGTGTATAAATAAAGTATTATTGGAATACAGCCACACTCATTCATTTATGTATTGTCTATGGTTGCTTTCACACTATAACTGCAGAGTTGAGTAGTTGCGACAGGGAACATATGGCCTACAAAGCCTAAAATATTTACTTTTTGTCCCTTTACAGAAAAACTTTGCTGGCTCCTACACTAGAAACTTGGATAGGTCTGGTCTGTAGTGGGGAGGTGAGAAGATGGAAATCATAAGGAGAGTTTGACATTAACACTAAAGCATTTGGGTCTGAGAAATGAATATAATAGCTAGTGTTCTAATAGCTTAAAGTGGCTCAGAAGTAAAGGAACAAGACCAAGATGTTAATGAGATTTTTGCAGAGTATAGTTGGAGCAGTTATAGGAAGAACTAAAACTATTTCATGTTTATCCTCCAGAGAAGGTATATTCATATACATACATCTTGGTTGTATATGTGTAGTTTTGCGGTTTTTTGTTTTTTGTTTTTATGTCTCCAAACACTTAAAATGGAGCCCTGTGTCTTCACAGCACCTTTAAGGCTATACTCATCTGGCTCCTATCTAACCTTCTGAGCAAATCACCCTCCACCTTCTTTGCTCCCTAGGACACACCACCCCCCCCCCGCCCCCGCCACCTTGTCTCCTGATCTACTTGCTCCTCCTCAAACTTCCTAAACTCTTTTTCCCTCCTGGGACTCTCTCTTTGTTCTTCCCTACCTGACATCCTTCTCTCTCAACTCATTAAATAGTTGTTTCATTCTTAGGTTTCAGGTGTCAGCCTATATGTCACCCACTCAGGGAAGCCACTTAAACTGGTTTTACCCCACCACCTTATTTGTTTTTTTCAGAGCAACTGACCTCTATCTAAAGTTGTGTGTGTGTTTATCTAATACATAAAATAGTCTGTGAGCTCCAGGAGGACAGAGGTTTTGTCTTTTGTTCATCACTATATCCCCAGCTCCTTAAAAGTTTGCATATAATTCCTTCCTCTCAATTTCGCCCTGAACCTAATGCTGCACTGAAAAAAATTAAGTTTTAAAATTTTAAAAATATAATTGGCCATTTAAAGCAAAAAAAAAAAAAGTGCATTTTGGGGCTGTTGGCATAAGTAGAAGTAAAATGTATGAGAAGAAAAGAATGAAGTTCAGCAAAGAGAAATGAAAACATACTATTTTAAGGTTCTTTTATGCATGAATCAGTATAATGTAATTTGAAGGTAAACTCTGATAAGTTATAGTATAAACTCTAAAGCAACCATTAGAATAACACAGCAAAGAACCTTACCTAATCAGCTAACAAAAGAGATAAGACGAAATCATGAAAAAAAAAAAAGATGAAATCATGAAAACTGCTCAACCCAAAGCAAATCAGAAAAGAGATGAAAGGGGACAAAGAAAAGATGGGACAAATATTAAGCAAATAGCAAGTAGTAGCCTTAAACCAAATCATATTAACAATTACATTAAATATAAATCACAGCACTATTCCATTTAAAAGGCAGAGATTGTCAGAATGGATAAAATAACAAAACCCAAACATACACTAGAAACATGCTTTAAGTATAAAGACTCAGACAGGTTACAGGTAAAAGGATGAAGAAGCATGCCATGCTAATCAAACAAAAACTGGAGTGGCTATCTTAATTTCAAACAAAGTACCATCGAAAGAGACAAGTTACCTTCAGGAGAGGTGGTAAAAGTATTCATTGCTTTGTGTAAGTCTAAAATAAAAATATTACAAAGAAAATAATTGCATCTATTAGGCACTTAGTAAATATTCATTGAATAAATTAATATGTGTCTTTGAAGACATCAAAATAGCAAAATCATAGGATGTTCAAAGACATTGTCATTTGGTGACATGGTGTTGGCCTTATAGACCTGGGCATGGATCCTAGCTCTACTGTTTAGATGAATATGTAATTACCCTAGGCAAATTCCTTAATCTCTTTGAACCCCTTTCATTATTTCTAATTTGGGAAAGAATACCTACCTCTATGAGAGACTGTAAGCATTAGTGAGATAATGATGCTTGCAAAGTCCCGAGGTACACAGTAGGGCTAAAAAATTCCTGGCCTCTGCTGTTATCATTACTATTAGGCTGAAGTTGGAAAAGGTCTTCTAGGGCCCACACCTGACATCACAAAGACACAGAGGTCAAGGGAAGTTACGGGCTTAATCACGGCCTTGTTGTGAGCTCAGCTGCAGAGTCAGGACTGGGATCCAGATCAACAGTCTCTCAAGTTCTGTGCACTTTTACTTTACCATCCTGCCTCCAGCTTAACACAGACATCAATTGTGGGCATTCTCCGGAGTTCTTGGAAGTTGAATGCCATCTTGTGTGTAAAAAAATCCCTGTGCTAACCAAATAATGTTTGTGTGAAACATCTTTGCAGCAAACTTAGAGATGGTGTTTCTCATTCCCCCAGCAGCCTGGAGCCCAAGCAGAGTTCAACAGTGCAGAGTAATCATACTCTGATTTTTCTATCCCTTTTTTATATACCTATTTTGAGCTCTTCCATGTCCTGGGACTTTAATGCTTACTCTAAATAAAGAAGAAAGATGACTAAGCCATTTTGGCTCTGCTCCCCTCCCTCTTGAGTATCTCATGAGAATGAACCCTCTAATGTCTCTGGAGCAAACCAAATACCGCAGAGAGAAATACTCCATGAAAGCAAGGATTACTCTGCACTAAATAATAATTGACCTAGAGAGTTGAGATTTGGCTATACTTTATATGGCAGAGAATTAGCCTACGAAGCAAGGGGGGAATAAGAACAATACCCTGTGCTAAAAAGAAGCACTAGATTAGGAATTTAGAGACCTGGGTTTTAGTACTTAGTCTGCCAAGAGATCTCTGATGGCTTTGGGGAATTCCTAAAACCACTTTGGAGGTCAGTTTTCTTGTCTATAACAGGAGGGGGTTGACATAATAATAGATTATGTCACCTCCCCTTCCTGGTCTATCTTGCTAGGATCATTCATTAGCTATGAAGGGAGATGAGAGAAAGCAGGCGGGCAAAATGGGCTAAGGGGCATATATAAGAAGGAGGAAAGAGAGGGGCAGAAAACCAAATTAGAAGGAAGATAGAAATGAAATTAAGACTGAATCAGGTATGGGGAAGCTAGATGGATTTTGCAGTCACTCTTGGAGATGTGATACACTAGAGGTTTAGAAATGAGGCAGCTGAGAAGATTGGCTCAAAGGCTTGAAGAATCTCCATGAGAAATTGTGTTAATGAAATTTGCACACAGTTTGCCCCTTCCTCATGCCTTCTGCTGCCTGGTGGATTATCATCCAGACTGGAGTGTTTCTGATCTCATCTAATTTTCTTCCCAGAGAGAGACGAGGATACTAAGACCATCTGCTCTGGTGTTCCCTTCTGGATTACACCCCACCTAGGGGCTTGCTGTGGGAAGGATGAAGCCATGTCCCCACAGTTTCTCTTCTCTTGCGAAAAAAAAAACAAAAAAACAAAAAACGTCCATAAATCCAGAGTCTCACATGTACTAGCCTCTTGTCCCTACTCAACAGCTCCGGCTCCACCCCACCACCAAGCACACAGCTGGCAACAGTGCTGTTTCCATGGTGATAATGAATGGCAACAGGCAGTAATCAAGAAGGGTCGCTGGAGTCATAAGTCATTACAGATTGCATTTAAAGGGACACAGCCACCTTTAAAATGATAAATGACTTCTTTATAGCCTCTCCCTGCTCCAGTCTCCCAGGAAAAAAGGTATACGGGGCATTTGTTTTGCATATTTACTTTTTTTTTTTTTTCCTCATTTGGACAATGGAATCACATTTGTCAGTTTTTCCATGCGGATGTCCTAAACCTACACACTAGGGTTTAAGACACTTGGAAAGGCAGCCTAGGCAAAAATGAAATCCTTCTCTATCCCTGGCAGAACCTGAAATTTCTAGATAACAGATTCATCTATCTGGTTCGTTAAAGACATGAGAATTCCAAGTGTTTTATTGAAAGTCAAATAGTCCTAGGAATCACGTCCACTAAGATTTCAGCTGCATTTCAGAATAATTGACCATTACATTGAATTTGGGTTCAGAACACATGGGCTTGAGTTTCAGCCATGCCCCCAAAATGATAACCTTGGGCAAATGCCTTAAGCTTTTTTGAGCCTCAATGTTTTAATCTTCAAATTGAAGATAATAAAACTTAGCTTGGAGGGTTGTTGTGAGGAGCAATTGAGAGCCTAGATTCGGAAAGAGCATATATACCATACAGTACTTCCCTAATGAACAATGCCTTTTCCACATATCATTTTAAAATACCAAGTTTAGAGGTGAGTGTAATAGGTACAAAAGAAAAAGAAATCCTACTTTAGATAAGGCTGGGTAGGGATGGGGTATTTTACTGTGTGACTTTGGGGAAGTCACTTGTCTTTTCTGAATCATTTGTTTCTTAATCTGGAAAATGGGAATGCTAACTTCTGTCCTGCCTGTTGGTGGGGTTGCATTGAACGTCAAATGAAATAACTCATGTCTAAGTGCCCCACATATAAACTGCTCAGTATTATCCAAATGTAAGCTATCGTCATTTAGAAAGCATCTTGCAAAACCAA
Source organism: Halichoerus grypus (assembly GCF_964656455.1). NCBI lineage: Eukaryota > Metazoa > Chordata > Mammalia > Carnivora > Phocidae > Halichoerus > Halichoerus grypus. The sequence goes on along the minus strand of NC_135725.1, from coordinate 77,787,790 downwards.
GATTGGGATAGTAATCCCATTCAACTTTCCTTTTTTCTTGTTGCAAACCTTCCATTTCAGACCTAAAGTAGTGTCTCTTTAAAGTCCAATCCTCCATGAGTTAAAAATAAATTCCTCATTTCACCCTCTAATTTATACTGGTGTCTTTACTGTTCCCTCCAGTCTCCAAAGCTGAAAGTTCTCTAATGGTCTTATTGACAACCTGAGATCAAATAAGCGTGTTAATATAGAACAGACATTTATTTGATCTGAAGAGCAAGGGAGTTGGTACTGAAATGGTTTTTGCATAACAGGTATTCCTCATGGCAAAACATACAATTATTTTTGAGATCTCTTTGTGGACTGAGTTTTAAACTAAATTGCATGCCATTAATATTTCTCTCTGACTGTTGGTCTCAGGTTTTTAATTAGGTAACATCTGAGGCAGGGTGCAATTTAGATACACAATGGTCCATCTTCTATATTAAGAGATATTAATAATAATATTAGTGATTAATTATGCATGTCACCTCACAGAGGTCCTAATGCAAGCACAAATCAGCTGCAGCAACCTAAGAAATTCAACTCTGCTTATTCACATACTGGGAAGGTGTGTGTCTGTGGCCCTCTAGGTGTCTTCATTGCATAAATCTTATCATTAAATTTCCCTTTCAAATTAACTCACATTCAGTGGCTTATTTAAAAAACAACAACAACAACTTTCTACTGCCTTGCATCTGGAACTTTAGAAATTTATATTTTATCTGAAAATAGCATCACCAAAGGTTTTGTCACACAGTTTCTTATGTCACTATAGAAACTTTTTTTTTAATTTTTTTTTTTAAAGATTTTATTTATTTTTTGACAGAGAGAGAGAGACAGCAAGAGAGGGAACACAAGCAGGGGGAGGGGGAGAGGGAGAAGCAGGCTTCCCTCGGAGCAGGGAGCCCGATGTGGGGCTCGATCCCAGGACCCCGGGATCATGACCTGAGCTGAAGGCAGACGCTTAACGACTGAGCCACCCAGGTGCCCCCTTTTTAAAATTTTTATTATGTTATGTTAGTCACCATACAATACATCATTAGTTTTTGATGTGGTGATCCACGATGCATTGTTTATGTATAACACCCAGTGCTCCATGCAGTACATGCCCTCCTTAATACCCATCACCGGGCTAACCAATACCCTCTCCCCCCTCCCCTCTAAAACCCTGTTTGTTTCTCAGAGTCCATAGTCTCTCATGGTTCACCTCTCCCTCCAATCCCCCCCCCCACATTTTTCCCTTCCTTCTGGTGTCCTCCATGCTATTCCTTATGTTCCACAAATAAGTGAAACCATATGGTAATTGACTTTCTCTGCTTGGCTTATTTCACTTAGCATAATCTCCTCCAGTCCCATCCATGTTGATGTAAAAGTTGGGTATTCATCCTTTTTGATGGCTGAGTAATATTCCATTGTATATATGGACCACATCTTCTTTATCCATTCATCTGTTGAAGGGCATCTCAGCTCTTTCCACAGTTTGGCTATTGAGGACATTGCTGCTATGAACATTGGGGTGCATATGGCCCTTCTTTTCACTACATCTGTGTCTTTGGGGTAAATACCCAGTAGTGCAATTGCTGCGTCATAGGGTAGCTCTATTTTTAAAATTTTGAGGAACCTCCACACTGTTTTCCAAAGTGGCTGTACCAACTTGCATTCCCACCAACAGTGTAAGAGGGTTCCCCTTTCTCCACAACCTCTCCAACATTTGTTGTTTCTTGCCCTGTCCATTTTTGCCATTCTAACTGGTGTAAGGTGGTATCTCAATGTGGTTTTGATTTGAATTTCCCTGATGGCTAATGATGATGAACATTTTTTCATGTGTCTGTTAGCCATTTGTATGTCTTCTTCAGAGAAGTGTCTTTTCATATCTTCTGCCCACTTTTTGACTTGATTATTTGTTTTTTGGGTGTTGAGTTTGAGAAGTTCTTTATAGATCTTAGATACCAGCCCTTTATCTGTAGTGTCATTTGCAAATATCTTCTCCCATTCTGTGGGTTACCTCTTTGTTTTGTTGACTGTTTCCTTTGTTGTGCAGAAGCTTTTTATCTTGATGAAGTCCCAAAAGTTCATTTTTGCTTTTGTTTCACTAGCCTTTGGAGATGTATCTTGAAAGAAGTTGCTGTGGACGATGTCAAAGAGGTTACTGCCTATGTTCTCCTCTCGGATTTTGATGGATTCCTGTCTCACATTGAGGTCTTTCATCCACTTTGAGTTTATCTTTGTGAATGGTGTTAGAGAATGGTCGAGTTTCATTCTTCTGCATGTGGCTGTCCAATTTTCCCAGCACCATTTATTGAAGAGACTGTCTTTTTTCCATTGCATGTTTTTTCCTGCTCTGTCAAAGATTATTTGACCATAGAGTTGAGGGTCCATACCTGGGTTCTCTATTCTGTTCCATTGGTCTGTATGTCTGTTTTTGTGCCAGTACCATGCTGTCTTGGTGATCACTGCTTTGTAATATAGCTTGAAATCGGGCAACATGATGCCCCCAGCTTTATTTTTCTTTTTCAACATTTCCTTGGCGATTCGGGGTCTTTTCTGATTCCATACAAATTTTAGGATTGTTTGTTCCAGCACTTTGAAAAATGTCATTGGAATTTTGATTGGGATGGCATTGAAGGTATAGATTACTCTGGGTAGCATAGACATTTTAACAATGTTTATTTTTCCGATCCATGAGCATGGAATATTTTTCCATCTTTTTGTGTCTTCTTCAATTTCTTTCATGAGTGCTTTGTAGTTCCTAGAGTATAGATCCTTTACCTCTTTGGTTAGGTTTATTCCGAGGTATCTTATGGTTTTTGGTGCTATTGTAAATGGAATCGTTTCTCTAATTCCTTTTCTACAGTTGTGTTGTTAGTGTATAAGAAAGCAACTGATTTCTGTGCATTGATTTTGTATCCTGCCACGTTACTGAATTGCTGTATGAGTTCTAGTAATTTGGGGGTGGAGTCTTTTGGGTTTTCCACATAAAGTATCATATCATCTGCAAAAAGAGACAGTTTGACTTCTTCTTTGCCAATTTGAATACCTTTTATTTCTTTTTGTTGTCTGATTGCTGTTGCTAGGACTTCTAGTACTATGTTGAGCAATAGTGGTGAGAGTGGGCATCCTTGACGTGTTCCTGATCTTAAAGGAAAAGCTCTCAGCTCTTCCCCATTGAGGATGATATTCGCTGTGGGTTTTTCATAGGTGGATTTTATGAACTTGAGGAATGTTCCCTCTATCCCTATACTCTGGAGAGTTTTAATCAGGAAAGGATGTTGTATTTTGTCGAATGCTTTTTCTGCATCAATTGAGAGGACCATATGGTTCTTCTCCCTCCTCTTATTAATGTGTTCTATCACACTGATTGATTTGCGAATGTTGAACCACCCTTGCATCCCAGGGATAAATCCCACTTGGTCGTGGTGGATGATCCTTTTAATGTATTGTTGGATCCTATTAGCTAGGATTTTGTTGAGGATTTTGGAATCCATATTCATCAGGGATATTGGTCTGAAATTCTCCTTTTTGATGGGGTCTTTGCCTGGTTTGGGGATTAAGGTAATGCTGGCCTCAGAATGAGTTTGGAAGTTTTCCTTCTGTTTCTATTTTTTGAAACAGCTTTAGTAGAATAGGTATTATTTCTTCTTTGAATGTTTGGTAGAATTCCCCAGGGAATCCATCAGGCCCTGGACTCTTGTTTTTTGGGAGGTTTTTGATCACTACTTCAATCTCGTTACTGGTTATTGGCCTATTCAGGTTGTCAATTTCTTCCTGTTTCAGTCTTGGCAGCTTATAGGTTTCCAGGAAGGCCTCCATTTCATCCAGATTGCTCAGTTTATTGGCATATAGTTGTTGATAATAATTTCTAATAATTGTTTCTATTTCCTTGGTGTTAGTCGTGATCTCTCCCCTTTCATTCATAATTTTATTAATTTGGGTCCTTTCTCTTTTCTTTTGGATAAGTCTGGCCAGTGGTTTATCGATCTTATTAATTCTTTCAAAGAACCAACTTCTAGTTTCGTTGATCTGATCTACTGTGTTTCTGGTTTCTAATTCATGATTTCTGCTCTAATTTTAATTATTTCTCTTCTAATGCGTGGCTTAGGCATTGTTTGTTGCTTTTTCTCTAGTTCTTTAAGGTGTAGAGTGAGTTGGTGAATTCGGGATTTTTCTGTTTTTTTGAGTGAGGCTTGGATGGCTATGTATTTCCACCTTTGGAAATTGTAGGACCACCTTTGCAGTATCCCATAGGTTTTGGACTGATGTGTTTTCGTTCTCATTGATGTCCATGAATTGTTTAAGTTCTTCTTTGATTTCCTGGTTGACCCAAACATTCTTGAGCAGAGTGGTCTTTAGCTTCCAAGTGTTTAAATTTCTGCCAAATTTTTTCTTGTGATTTGAGTTCCAGTTTTAAAGCATTGTGGTCTGAGAATATGCAGGGAATAATCTCAATCTTTTGGTATCGGTTGAGACCTGATTTGTGACCCAGTATGTGGTCTATTCTGGAGAAAGTTCCATGCATGCTCGAGAAGAATGAGTGTTCTGTTGTTTTAGGGTGGAATGTTCTGTAAATATCTATGAGGTCCATCTGGCCCAATGTATCACTCAAAGCTCTTGTTTCCTTGTTGATTTTCTGCTTAGATGACCTGTCCATTGCTGAGAGTGGAGTATTGAGGTCTCCTACAATTAACGTATTGTTATCAATATGACTCTCTTTTTTGGTTAACAGTTGGCTTATGTAGATGGCTGCTCCCATGTTGGGGGCATAGATATTTACAATTGTTAGATCTTCTTGTTGGATAGACCCTTTAAGAATGATATAGTGTCCTTCTGTGTCTCTTATTACAGACTTTAGTTTAAAATCTGATTTGTCTGATATAAGAATTGCTACCCTAGCTTCCTTTTGAGGTCCGCTGGCATGGAAGATGGATCTCCATCCCTTCACTTTCAGTCTGGATGTATCTTTAGGTTCAAAATGAGTCTCTTGTAGGCAGCATATGGATGAGTCCTGTCTTTTTATCCAATCTGCAATCTTGTGCCGTTTTATGGGAGCATTTAGGCCATTCACATTGAGAGTGATTATTGAAAGATATGAATTAATTGTCATCATGTTGCCTGTGAAGACATTGTTTTTATAGATTGTCCCTGTAAATTTCTGTTGTATATCACTCTTGGGGTCTTTCTCCTTTTATAGAACCCCCCTTAATATTTCTTGCAGGGCCGGCTTAGTGGTCACATATTCTTTCAGTTTCTGCCGGTCGTGGAAGCTCTGCATCTCTCCATCCATTCTAAATGAATGCCTTGCCAGATAAAGTATTCTTGGCTGCATGTTCTTCTCATTTAGTACCCTGAATATGTCTTGCCAGGCCTTTCTGGCTTGCCAGGTCTCTGTGGATAGGTCTGACGTTATTCTGATGTTCCTCCCTCTGTACGTAAGGAATCTCTTCCCCCTAACTGCCCTTAAGATGGTTGCCTTGGTTCTAAGATTTGCAAGTTTTACTATTACATGCCGGAGTGTTGGCCTGTTTTCCTTGATCTTGGGAGGGGTCCTCTCTGCCTCTAGGACGCGAATGTTTGTTTCCTTCCCCAGATTAGGTAAGTTCTCAGCTACAATTTGCTCAAATACATCTTCTAGTCCTCTCTGTCTCTCCACTCCCTCCGGGATTCCCATTATTCTGACATTGGAATGTTTCATGGTGTCACTTATTTCTCTGATTCTATTTTCATGGATTCTGAGTTGTTTTTCCCTGGCCTCCTCTTTTCCCTTTTTATCTATTATATTGTCTTCCAGGTCGCTTATTCGTTCTTCTGCCTCAGTTACCCTAGCTGTTAGATTATCTAGATTGGATTGGATCTCATTGATAGCATTTTTAAGTTCTGCCAATTCAGCTTTCATTTCTGCCCTTAGAGACTCTATGTTGCCATTAATTGATTTCTCCATTCTAGCCATTGTCTTCACAATTGCTAGCCTGAATGCCATCTCCGACATCTTGGTTATATTGCATCCATTTGTAAATCTGCAGCATAAGTCATAATCTCTGAGTCTTTTCTATTTTGGGGGCTCCTCCTCCTAGTCATTCTGTTGATGGGTGTTTGAGGGAATGTATAGAGTCCAAATTATTGACCAGAACCCAAGCAAGATGCATCTGTTTTCTGGGACCTTAGGGCTGCTGGCCTCTTGTTTTCCCAGCCTGTCTAGCCTGTCTTCTGCAGGAGGGGCCTGCCGCACTGTTACTCAGGCAACCTGTTTGGGCGGAGTTGCCCTGCCCCCCTATGGCGGGGGATGGGCTCAGCGGGAAACAGTTTTTGGGGCTTTTGTTCTCTGGCGGTTTTCCCTGGTGGTTTTCTGTGTCTCTTCCGCGAGTCAGAGCAGAAGAGACCGTTTCCAACCCTCTGCTTCAGAGCAGAGAGATCGCAGTCTGTTCTTCAGTGAGCTCTCCAGGCCACACCATCTCCGTTTCTGTCCGTGCTGCTATAAACTGCAGCGGCCTGGGTTGTGTGCCCCTCCGCAGTGCTCCCAGTCCTGTCTCCAGGTCGGGGCGCATCTCTGCCCTTTGTGCTTCTAAAACTGCCAGCCGCCCCCAGTTCGCAGGTGCGACCCCACTGCTCTGGGTTTCCGCCCTGGGGGCTGCCCTAAAGTCCTTTCCCCGCCGCTACTGGTCTGCGAGTCTGTGCCCCGTCCCCAGCGCGCGAGGCTGTCGCTCACCGGCGGTGTAGGATCCCCACGCCAGGCACCCTCCCGCTGCCGTTTATCCTCCGATATCTGCCCACGGAATCAGGGCTCCCTGCTTCGTACCTCAAAACCAACCACCTGCGAATATTCTGCTTGTAGAGATCCAGATCTTCTTACATCTCAGGCTGGTTTTATGGGTGCTCAGAGTGGTCTGGTAGATATCCAGCTCAATTGAAATAGGGACCAGTTGAAATAGGGTCCCCTACTCCTCTGCCATCTTTCCTTCCCTGTCACTATAGAAACTTAATTCAGACTCCTGTATTTCATCCAACTTTTCAGGTTAAAGGCGATATATTAATCTAAACCACTATCATAATTGTTAGTATTGTCATCATTGTTATTGTTGAATTTGTGTTACTTGAATTAATTTGATTTTATATTTTGATGCATAAATTTGAAGTTCCAGAAATGATCTTATGTATTTTTTTATTTACTTTATTTATTTACCACAAATCTCTGTCCCTACCTCTGGGAGAGATGATTAACCTGTTTACCACATGTACTTTCTTAACAGAAAAGGGAAGTAGAGATGCTCCAGAGAAAATGCAAAATTCCTCTTGTTTCCAAAACCTAACAACCTCAATGCAGACTGCCCCAGTATTCTCTGGAATGTCATTCCAAGACCCAGCTGACCAGTGCAGCCCAATTCCTTTGTCATTTATGCCCATTTCTTGCCATGGAGCAAATCTTGTCAAAGAAGGGCACACTCACTCCTGAACCTGTCCACTTGCCCACAGTCCATCCTGCTTCCTCCCAGTCTATCATCTGTTAACCAGCAATAGCAACTTAGCACTTAGTTTTTTCTCTTTCCAGCCTGGCTCTGATCACCTCAGCCATAAAGCAAGTTTTCTCCATCTTGGCATTATTGACATTTGGGGTCAGATGATTCCATGTTGTGGATGATTGTCCTGTGCATTGTAAGATGTCAAAAGCATTCTTGACCTCTACTCACTGAATACCAGTAGCATACCCTCTTCCAATTTGTGACAACCAAAATTTTACCCTGGGGAGCAAAATTACCCTTGCTTGAAAACCACCAGTAAAGGAGAGGTTGGAGCCAAAATGTTGACAACCCTGACTACTAAGACAAACAATAAAACTCGTTTAGTAGATGATATAGGACAATCAAATATCCATTAGAATTTGAGCTATTTTAAGAAGATAACTTATTGAGAAAACAAAATAGAGAAAGATTAGAGGACATTAGTCCAGAAGAACTGCAACAGCCTGGGGTAGAGAGAATTAGGTCCAGAACTATGGCAAGGGCAGGAAGAACAGAGAGAAATAAAAGATTTGATCTGAGAAACATTTTACCAATACAAGTATAGGACTCAGTGCTATCAGATTGGGGATAGAGAGATGGAAAAGAGTTGAAATGACCTCAAGCTTTCTACTTAGAGGACAGGAATAATTATGATTCTGTAATCAAACATGGATTTATAATCATCCTGCTTTGTTATAGTAACCAGGTAACATCACATCTCATTTACTATACAGTGAGCATCTAGGGGACTAGGTGTGTGTCCTCTTTATCTTTTCATCTTTGAATCTATTCAATATCTAGAATTAAAGAATACTAGTAGTTATCTTTTACTGGAAGTAAAGCAATGTGCTAGCACCTATATTAGGTACATTTCCTATAATTCATATAGCAGCCTTTGAAAGATTAAGACGTTATCCCCATTTTATAGCTGAGAAAACTAAGAAGCCTAGAAGTGAGGAAATTTGTCCAAAGTGACACATGGATTTGTGGCAGTTTCAATCTGTCTGGTTCCAAAACTAATGTTCTATTCTTTGTGCCACCCTGCCTCTTAATTAAAAGCTTGCCCTGGTTCCACTTATCCCCTTACCCCTCAGCCAGGTGCCTTCCTCCCTAATTTTGGAATGGGAAAGCTGAAAAAGGGCACAGAAGGATTTTTAACTAGTTCTGCCTCCCCATCCTCCTGCCTTCCTCCCTCCTCCTCCTTCTCCTACTCCTTCTCTTCCTGTTGCTCCTGTTCTCCTCTTCTTCCTCTTCCTCTTTCTCCTCCCCATCCTCTTGATTTAGGAATTTCTGTCTTTTCCACAAAGGGAGACTTTTCCTCTCTCTGAAGCACAGGGCAAGAGCTTAGCAGCTGCCTACAGGCATTGGGGAATTGGACTGTTCTTACAAGGCCAGAATGTTTGGGCTGAATGTCAATGAATTTAAAACATGATCGATTAATGTAGCTTTCGCCACCACATGTGAGTTAAATGATCAGGAGCAAAATTGCTTGGAGCAAAATTGCAATATTTGATCAAAGCCAGAATGTTAAAAAAAGGTCTGCAGTTGGTTTTTCCAACACCAAGTCTGGTTGGTTTTCCACTTCCCTAGCTGAATGCTCAGCACCTCAATCTGTTTGGAAGCTCCCTGGGAAGGAGGGGTTGCATAAGCCCTGAGAGCTCTTTGTCATCTCTTGTTTCATTGGAGAACTATAAGTAAACATGGTCAAGTGTGCATTGTGAAAGATCCCCCAAGAGGAGGGCAGGGTGGAGACTGGACTATGTCAAGCATCTTTGTGCCTCTGGGAACCATTCAATGTACCAAGGATAATGCTGTCATCATGGTAAGATACCAGTCATTGGTGATCAAGGCTTTTAGTCAATAGTGGTCAAGGTTTTTCCATGTTGAGATAATTATGGTAAAAATGAGATGACTATAATGATGGTAGAATATGGACATTTCCTAATCTATGGCAGAAGTTTGAGAATTGAATGGATCACAGCTCCATGAGTTAGATTGACCTGGCTCCACCATTTCTTGGCTAACTATCCCTGGGCAAGTAACGTTAAGTTCCCCAAGCTCCAGTTTGCTCCTGGGTAAGGTGAACATAATGGAATCTACTTCCCTCAATGGTTATTAGCATAAAGTGACATAACTCATGTAAAATACTTGTTTCAGGCTATAACCTTAGGTAAGTCATTTTCTCTCTCTGCTCCTCAGTCCTTCATCTATAACATGGAGGCAACTGCACCTAAAAATTAAAAAAAAAAAAAAAAAAAAAAAAAAGAACTATCATTTTTAAGTTCGTATCATACCTTTTTTTTTTTTTTTTTAAAGATTTTATTTATTTATTTGACAAAGAGAGACACAGAGAGAGAGGGAGCACAAGCAGGGGAGTGGGAGAGGGAGAAGCAGGCTTCCCTCCGAGCAGGGAGCCCGATGCGGGGCTCGATCCCAGGACGCTGGGATCATGACCTGAGCCGAAGGCAGACGCTTAACGACTGAGCCACCCAGGCGCCCCAAGTTCGTATCATATCTTGAACATCACATTAAATCCCATTTCTCCAGGGGCGCCTGGGTGGCTCGGTCATTAAGCGTCTGCCTTCGGCTCAGGTCATGATCCCGGGGTCCTGAGATCGAGCCCCTCATCGGGCTCCCTGCTCAGTGGGAAGCCTGCTTCTACCTCTCCCACTCTCCCTGCTTGTGTTCCCTCTCTCGCTGTGTCTCTCTGTGTCAAATAAATAAATAAATTCTTAGAAAAAAAAATCTAATTTCTCCAAACACATGCCCAGTCAACATATGTCAAACTTAGCTAAATGTAAAATCATCTATTTAAATGACTGATGTCCATACTTTCCCCTAGACCTGGGATGGGATCCAGTGATTTTCTAACTTTAAGAAGTGTTACCCATAAAGAAGAAGAAGAATGTAGAGGAGGGGAAGAATGAAGGGGGGGAAATCGGAGGGGGAGAAGAACCATGAGAGACGATGGACTCTGAAAAACAAACTGAGGGTTCTAGAGGGGAGGGGGTTGGGAGGATGGGTTAGCCTGGTGATGGGTATTGAGGAGGGCACATTCTGCATGGAGCACTGGGTGTTATGCACAAACAATGAATCATGGAACACTATATCTAAAACTAATGATGTAATGTATGGGGATTAACATAACAATAAAAAAATTAAAAAAAAAAATAAAAAATAAAAAATAAAAAAGAAGTGTTACCCATGATTTTTATTATTAGGCAGGCTATGAAAACATGTGGGATTGTTACAAGGATTAAATGAGACACAGAGTAAAATGTTTGACACATAGTTGGCTTCAAAGTGTTTTGTCTCTACCTCCACTTAAAAATATATTTTTAATTTATTTAAGTATAAAGTACATATAGAAAAGTGCACAGTTCATAAGCATGCAGCTCAATAAATGTTTAGACAATGAGGATGCTGTGGAACACCTAGATCAAGTCACAGAGGGCCACTGGCCCCCTTGAAGTAGCCCAATGTCTACTTCGGTCGATGTTGCCCCAAGAGTAAACACTCACCTCAGTTCTAACACTATAGACTGGTGTTGCCTGTCCATATAAATGGACTTCTACAGCATACACTCTCATTTATGTCTGTCTTCTTTGGTTCGAAATCATGCTTATGAAAGTAATCCATATTATTGAGTATAGCTGCAGCCTTTCTATTCTTGCCCTTGTATCATATTTCATGGTTGTTTTTAAATTCTACTAGATTGACATTTAGTTTCTGACTACTTGTAGGCGATCAGAGATGACTGCCTCATACACATGTAACTTGGTAAACATGTGTATACATTTCTGACACACTGGACCAAATGGACTTCACAGACATATTCAGAACATTCCATCCCAAAGCAATGGAATACACATTCTTCTCTAGTGCCCATGGGACATTCTCCAGAATCGATCACATCCTAGGTCATAAATCAGGTCTCAACCAGTACCAAAAGATTGGGATCATTCCCTGCCTATTTTCAGACCACAATGCTTTGAAACTAGAACTCAATCACAAGAGGAAAGCCGGAAAGAACTCAAATACATGGAGGCTAAAGAGCATCCTACTGAAGAATGAATGGGTCAACCAGGAAATTAAAGAAGAATTAAAAAAATTCATGGAAACCAATGAAAATGAAAACACAGCTATTCAAAATCTTTGGGATGCAGCAAAGGCAGTCCTAAGAGGAAAGTATATAGCAATACAAGCCTTTCTCAAGAAACAAGAAAGGTCTCAAGTACACAACCTAACCCTACACCTAAAGGAGCTGGAGAAAGAACAGCAAATAAAGCCTAAACCCAGCAGGAGAAGATAAATAATAAAGATCAGAGCAGAAATCAATGAAATAGAAACTAAAAGAACAGTAGAACAGATCAACAAAACTAGGAGCTGGTTCTTTGAAAGAATTAACAAGATTGATAAACCCCTGGCCAGACTTATCAAAAAGAAAAGAGAAATGACCCAAATCAACAAAATCATGAATGAAAGAGGAGAAATCACAACCAACACCAAAGAAATACAAACAATTATAAGAACATATTATGAGCAACTCTATGCCAGCAAATTAGATAACCTGGAAGAAATGGATGCATTCCTAGAGATGTATCAACTACCAAAACTGAACCAGGAAGAAATAGAAAACCTGAACAGACCTATACCCACTAAGAAAATTGAAGCAGTCATCAAAAATCTCCCAAAAAACAAAAGCCCAGGGCCAGATGGCTTCCCAGGGGAATTCTACCAAACATTTGAAGAAGAATTAATACCTATCCTTCTGAAACTGTTCCAAAAAATAGAAATGGAAGGAAAACTTCCAAACTCATTTTATGAGGCCAGCATTACCTTGATCCCAAAACCAGACAAAGACCCCATCAAAAAGGAGAATTACAGACCAATATCCCTGATGAACATGGATGCAAAAATTCTCACCAAAATACTAGCCAATAGGATCCAACAGTACATTAAAAGGATTATTCACCACAACCAAGTGGGATTTATCCCTGGGCTGCAAGGTTGGTTCAACATCCGCAAATCAATCAACGTGATACAATACATTAACAAAAGAAAGAACAAGAATCATATGATCCTCTCAAATGATGCAGAAAAAGCATTTGACAAAGTACAGCATCCTTTCTTGATCAAAACTCTTCAGAGTATAGTGATAGAGGGTACATACCTCAATATCATAAAAGCCATCTATGAAAAACCTACAGCGAATATCATTCTCAATGGGGAAAAACTGAGAGCTTTCCCCCTAAGGTCAGGAACGCAGCAGGGATGTCCACTATCACCACTGCTATTCAACATAGTATTGGAAGTCCTAGCCACAGCAATCAGACAACAAAAAGAAATAAAAGGCATCCAAATCAGCAAAGAAGTCAAACTCTCACTCTTTGCAGATGATATGATACTTTATGTGGAAAACCCAAAAGACTCCACCCCAAAACTGCTAGAACTCATACAGGAATTCACTAAAGTGGTAGGATATAAAATCAATGCACAGAAGTCAGTGGCATTCCTATACACCAACAACAAGACAGAAGAAAGAGAAATTAAGGAGTCGATCCCATTTACAATTGCACCCAAAACCATAAGATACCTAGGAATAAATCTAACCAAAGAGGCAAAGGATCTGTACTCAGAAAACTATAAAATACTCATGAAAGAAATTGAGGAAGACACAAAGAAATGGAAAAACGTTCCATGCTCATGGATTGGAAGAACAAATACTGTGAAGATGTCAATGCTACCTACAGCAATCTACACATTCAATGCAATCCCCATCAAAATACCATCCACTTTTTTCAAAGAAATGGAACAAATAATCCTAAAATTTGTATGGAACCAGAAAAGACCCCGCATAGCCAGAGGAATGTTGAAAAAGAAAAGCAAAGCTGGTGGCATGACAATTCCGGACTTCCAGCTCTATTACAAAGCTGTCATCATCAAGACAGTATGGTACTGGCACAAAAACAGGCACATAGATCAATGGAACCGAATAGAGAGCTCAGAAATGGACCCTCAACTCTATGGTCAACTCATCTTTGACAAAGCAGGAAAGAATGTCCAATGGAAAAAAGACAGTCTCTTCAACAAATGGTGTTGGGAAAATTGGACAGCCACATGCAGAAGAATGAAACTGGACCATTTCCTTACACCACATGCAAAAATAGACTCCAAATGGTTGAAAGACCTCAATGTGAGACAGGAGTCCATCAAAATCCTAAAGGAGAACACAGGCAGCAACCTCTTTGACCTCAGCTGCAGCAACTTCTTCCTAGAAACATCGCCAAAGGCAAGGGAAGCAAGGGCAAAAATGAACTACTGGGACTTCATCAAGATAAAAAGCTTTTGCAAAGCAAAGGAAACAGTCAACAAAACCAAAAGACAACCGACAGAATGGGAGAAGATATTTGCAAATGACATATCAGATAAAGGGCTAGTATCCAAAATCTATAAAGAACTCATCAAACTCAACACCCAAAGAACAAATAATCCAATCAAGAAATGGGCAGAAGACATGAACAGACATTTTTCCAAAGAAGACATCCAAATGACCAACAGACACCTGCAAAAGTGCTCAACATCGCTCGGCATCAGGGAAATCCAAATCAAAACCTCAATGAGATACCACCTCACACCAGTCAGAATGGCTAAAATTAACAAGTCAGGAAATGACAGATGTTGGCGGGGATGCGGAGAAAGGGGAACCCTCCTACACTGTTGGTGGGAATGCAAGCTGGCGCAGCCACTCTGGAAAACAGTATGGAGGTTCCTCAAAAAGTTGAAAATAGAACTACCATACGATCCAGCAATTGCACTACTGGGTATTTACCCCAAAGATACAAAAGTAGGGATCCGCAAGGGTATGTGCACCCCAATGTTTATAGCAGCAATGTCCACAATAGCCAAACTGTGGAAAGAGCCAAGATGTCCATCGACAGATGAATGGATAAAGAAGATGTGGTATATATATACAATGGAATATTATGCAGCCACCAAAAAGAATGAGATCTTGCCATTTGCAATGACGTGGATAGAACTGGAGGGTATTATGCTGAGCGAAATAAGTCAAACAGAGAAAGACATGTATCATATGACCTCACTGATATGAGGAATTCTTAATCTCAGGAAACAAACTGAGGGTTGCTGGAGTGGGGGGTGGGGTGGGAGGGATGGGGTGACTGGGTGATAGACACTGGGGAGGGTATGTGCTCTGGTAAGTGCTGTGAATTGTGCAAGACTGTTGAATCTCAGATCTGTACCTCTGAAACAAATAATGCAATATATGTTAAGAAAAAAAAAGAAGAAGAAGGTAGCAGGAGGGGAAGAATGAAGGGGGGCAAATCGGAGGGGGAGACAAACCATGAGAGACAATGGACTCTGAAAAACAAACTGAGGGTTCTAGAGGGGAGGGGGGTGGGAGGATGGGTTAGCCTGGTGATGGGTATTGAGGAGGGCACGTTCTGCATGGAGCACTGGGTGTTATGCACAAACAATGAATCATGGAACACTACATCTAAAACTAATGAAGTAATGTATGGGGATTAACATAACAATAAAAAAAATTTAAAAAAACAAAAAACATGTGTATACATTTCTACTGAGTACATATCTTGGTGTGGAAATCTTGGGCCATAACGTTGGCCTATGTTCAACTTCCAGATATTCTGTAAAATACGTTTCCAAAATGGCTATACTGATCGCACCACCTGCATCAGTGGTACCCAGAGTGCCCACTGCTCTGCATCTTTTTTTTTAATTATGTTATGTTAGTCACAATACGGTACATCATTAGTTTTTGATGTAGTGTTCCATGATTATTGTTTGCGTATAACACCTGGTGCTCATTGCAATATGTACCCTCCTTAATACCCATCACTGGGCTAGCCCACTCCCCACCCCCTCCCCTCTGAAACCCTCAGATTGTTTCCTGGACTCCATAGTTGCTCATGGTTTGTCTCCTCCTCTGATTTCCCCCCCTTCAATTTTCCCTTCCTTCTCCTAATGTCCTCCATGCTGTTCCTTATGTTCCACATATAAGTGAAACCATATGATAATTGTCTTTCTCTGCTTGACTTATTTCACTTAGCATAATCCGCTCCAGTTCCATCCATGTCGATGCAAATGGTGGGTATTCATCCTTTCTGATCGCTGAGTAATATTCCATTGTATGTATGAACCACATCTTCTTTATCCATTCATCTGTTGAAGGGCATCTCAACTCCTTAAAATTAGCAAGGCAGGAAACAACAAATGTTGGAGAGGATGTGGAGAAAGGGGAACCCTCTATACTGTTGGTGGGAATGCAAGTTGGTACAGCCACTTTGGAAAACAGTATGGAGGTTCCTCAAAAAGTTAAAAATAGAGCTACCCTATGACCCAGCAATTGCACTACTGGGTATTTACCCCAAAGATACAGATGTAGTGAAAAGAAGGGGCACATGCACCCCAATGTTCACTGCTCCGCATCTTTGACAACATTTAGTATCACTGGTCTTTAACATTTTGGCTGTTTTGGTAGATGTATAGTGGTATTGCATTGTGGTCTTAAGACTCATTTTCTTGATGAGTAGTGATGTTGAACATCTCTCCACATGTTCACTGGCCATTTTTGTTGGCTTCCCTTGTGAATTACCTGTCATCATTTTCTTATTAACACCCAAATCCTTAAAACTCACACTCAGTTGATTCTCATTATTCGTGAATTGTGTACTTTCAAATTCTCCTACTTGCTAAAATTTATTTGTGACCCGAAACTAATACTCATGTGCTTTCATTGGTCATTCACAGACATGTGCAGAGTGATGAAACTGTTATTCTGACATGCATGTTCCCAGCTAAGGTTGACAAGTGATGCTCTGCCTTCTTTGTTTCAGCTCCCATGCTATAAACAAGTGTCCTTTTTGTGGTACATTTGGTGCCATGTTTGTCACATTTGGGGGCTTTTTGTTGGTTCGAAATGGCACCCAAGCATAGTGCTGAAATGCTGCCCAAGTGTTCCTAAGCTCAAGAAGCTTTTGTAAGGCTATGCCTCACAGATAAAACAAGTATGTTAGATAAGCTTCATTCAGGCATGAGTTATAAAGTGCTGTTGGTTGTGCGGTCAATGTTAATGAATCAACAATATATATTAAATAAGGTGCATTTAAAAGAAACACACATAAACCAAGTTTATATATTGATCGGTTGAAGAAAATGTGATCACAGCCTCACAGCAACCCAACCCTATATTTCCCTTAGGTGCAATAGTTCAGTATTCACCAATTCAGTGTTTGGAGAGATTTTATAGAACATGATTACTGTAAATAATGTGGATTGACTGTACCTGACATCTTACCTGCTGGCTAAGATGGGCATTATGCCCCCATTTGACAGATGAGGAAGGTGAGGAGCAAAGAGGAACCTTAGTTTTTCCAGTACTGCACAGCTAGCTAATTCACATTCGGGCCTCATATCCAGATGCCTACACTTCTGCCATAAGTTTTCTGCAGCGGTCTGGCATTTGTGGTAATCTCTCCCTATAGCTACATTTTGTGGACCCCACAATAGACATTTCCAGATCAGTTGCATATTGGAACCAATTTCCGTATCATTTTTGCTTGTTGATTCCAAAGGTTCTCTTAGACACTTCTCTTTAAAAGAATGAACTACAATTCTGGTGGTTTGTAGTTGATTATATAAATAGCCGCTAAACAAGATAATGCTGGACTCTGAGATGGGATCTAGTTCAAGCTCCATCACCTGTAAGTCAGTGGCCTTGATTAACTTGTGCATTCTGAGCCTGTTTCCTCAGCTATAAAATAGGCATTATAGTTCTTGCCTACTTTTCGTTAGGAAATTGTTCAGTTTCTCAAATTCAGTGAGGATGGGCTGACACTGTACTAAATACGTGGGGAGATATAAAAGATACACAACGTCCTCCCTTGGGAAACTGGCAACTTGTCAAAGAGAATAAAGAATGTGTATAAATAGCTACAATAAATAATGAGTATCAAATACTAAAGAAAGTAAAGGGTTATTGAAAGAGATGAGGGAAATGCTACTCCCATCTAGCAGGTATCAGGAATAACCTGAAAAGAGGAGAGGTAAGATGTGAAGTAGGTCTAGAAGTAGCAACAATAAGAATGATAGCTATTATTTATTGAATGTTTACCGTACGCTTGACCCTTTGCATGCACCATATTTTGTCCGTTTAGCAGAATGAATTATGGTAAGTTCATACAATGGAATGCAATACAGCAGGGTTTCTCAATCATGGCACTATTGATATTTTGGTCTAGATAATGCCTTGTGGGGCACTGCCCTGTGCATTGTAGAATGCTTAGCAGCATCCCTGGGCTCTACCCACTAGATGCCAGTAGTGTCTCTCCCCAGTTGTGACAATCAAAATTATCTCCAGACATTGCCAGATGTCCTCTGGGGGGCAAAATTGCCCAGGTTGAGAACCAATGCTATAGAGTAATCCATGTGGTATGCTAGAGAGGGACATGGTTCTTCAAGTTAGGCAGACCTGGTTGGTTATTCAAATGCTCCACCACCTGCCAATCCTGGGATTTCTCTGACCCTTTTTCCTCAGCTATAAAATGGAGGTAGTGATAAGAACAATTGGGATAAGTGCGTTAATTAAGATGTATAAAATACTTGCTTTGGCACAGAACAGGTGTTGGAGAAACAGTAGGTATTATTTTTATTTAGCTCTACAATAACCTGACAGTTAAGAATTATTCTTTTTCCAGAAGATCATACTGGGCACAGAGAAGTTGAATAATTTTTCCAGGGTTACTTTGTTCTCAAGGCACAAAGGCAAGTTGGCCTGTCTGGATTGCTTTAACCAATAACCACATTTCAATAGATCGGGGTGCGGGGGGGGGGGGGCTTGGCAAGGGGTGAGGGTCCTGGAGTATAAATCAATTCAAGAGGGTCAAGCATGAATGGGGGTGGGGGAGGTGTGTGAGAATCCAGTGTGATGTTTTAGGTACAAACAGGGAGAAAGCTTTTAATTCTCATTGGAGAGATAATTTGGACCAGGTGGAGAATGAGAAAGAAATTGAATGGAGGAGAGTATATTTAAATTGAAAATTCAAACCAAAGATATAATTTTGTCAACTCTCATTATAAACACTTAATCATTTACAAAATAACTCTTAAAAACATACCTAGAGGTTTAATGAGTCACACCTTCAATTTTTAAGTGTCAGGTTCCATGCTGTCAAGAAGGGATAACTGTTATTACCACATTTTATTTATTCCAAGATGCTAAGCAAGTAGCAGATGGGAGAAAAATAATGATTTTATTATAGGCAGCAATAAGCAGAACAAAGAAAAAGTTTGTTTTGATTTAGACAAAAATGGGAAGTTCCTGGGCCCTTGGCACAGCTCTGCTGACTGCAAGCCCTGGGACCATGGGCATGTCCCCTCTCCCAACCACACCCTCTGGACCTCAGTGTCCCTACCTGCAAAGTAGAAGATGGGAATTGACACCAATGCAGTCAGGTCCCTTTCTGCTCCCACAGACCAGGTTTGCTCCAACAAACCTGAGTCTGCCCCATACTTTTGAGCCTGGTGGCAGCCTCTCTGGCTGTCTGCTTTTTAAAAGGCCACCATGTTGCAGCCCTGGCTTGGCAGGCACTGCCCTTTTCAGAAGGAATGACAGTCTGACATCTACATTCACCACCAGCCCCCTGATCTGTTCTGCTCCTTTTCTGCTGAAAAACAAAACAAAACAAAACAAAAAAACAAGCTTTTGTCCTGCCTCTCACCTTCTCTGCCTCCTCCATCCCACTCAGCTAAGAACTGTTTGGTTCCTAGAGCCAAGGAGGCAGCTACTAATTGCGGGGGCGAATTTTCTCTCATCATCTATGTCTCACCACCTTGCAATTATAAAGGTTTTCTCTCAGGCTCAACACTCTCAGGCATCTAGAGCCTCTTAGCACATTATGACAGAGAAGGAGCATGGGAGCACACAGACTTGCTTTACAGGTGAGGAAACTGAGGCCCAAGGGAAAGACAGGAACAC
Source organism: Halichoerus grypus (assembly GCF_964656455.1). Classification (NCBI taxonomy): domain Eukaryota; kingdom Metazoa; phylum Chordata; class Mammalia; order Carnivora; family Phocidae; genus Halichoerus; species Halichoerus grypus. Next base: position 77,768,263 of record NC_135725.1, on the reverse strand, counting down.
CACAAATGACAGAGCCAGTATGGTGGGAGGGTGCTGGGTTTCTCAGTCTGGTTTTTATTTGTCTTCTTCTGAACAACCTGTTGTATTGGGACCTTATTTCTTTTAGCGAGATGGGGAACAGAGAGCCTTTCAGATTTAAAATTTTAAAATGGAAGAACAAAAAAAAGGGGGGAAATGAAAATTAATGGAGTACATAATTAGTTAGTGATGAAAGATGCGGAATGTTCAGTGTTAGTGGACATGAAATTTATCTTTGACAACAACTAGTACCTAGGATGATACCTTCTGGATTACGGTTTTTCATTAAGCATTGAACACTGCAATCAACACTTCATGACCAGAACATGTTCCAATCCAGGCTTTCAGGCTGGGAAGGCACTGACCTCATGTTGGGTCTGGAGCTCCACAGGAGCAGGAGGGTTGGTCTGTTTTTGTTCCCTGATGTATGCTAAGTGCCTAGCACAGTGCCTGACACATAGCAGGTGTTCAGTTGGTATTTGTCAGGGTTCTCTGATTCATGCAGAAATGTTGACACAGCTTGTATCGGTGGATATTTGATAGGGGGAAAAAAACACTCAACTTGAAACCAAAATATCTGATTTCTACTCTAAATATATTACCACTTACTTCTTAGTTGGGCAAGGCATATTCCTCAAAATAGGAATAATTTATTACCAATTTCAGAGACTTGCAAGGATTCAATATATTAACAGATGATGAAAACCTTCAAGTTAATAGGTGATAAAATGCAAACGTGAGGTTTTCTGACTACATAAACACAGGTTTTCTTAACCTGGGGATTGACTTCAGGGAAATTTCTCAATTCAATTGTGTGCAAAATCATATGGGCTAATTTATTTTTCTGACAAATGGTCCTCAGCTCTCATCCAAATCTCAAACATTCATGATATCCAAAATTGATGCACTACCCATATAAAGTTACTCGTAATGGCTATTAAAACTTAGCACATCCTGGTTGATGTGCAAACTGTCTGAGTCCCTGGCTCCTCACCCAACTGGCTTATCACTGCTGGTCCTCTTAACTGGACTCCCATGCCCCCAACTTGGGATTTTGCTTCCATAGCTGCCTGTCTCCCCAAACAGTGCCCCCCGGTGGTCTCTCACCTTAATGGGTCTCTATCTGGCCTTCTTCCACTCCTAATATCTGGTCTGAACCTCAGGTCATCTTAAACCCCTGTTTCATCTGTATCTCTAACACTTTCTGTCAAGTTTCTCCTGGCCTGTTCTGGTTCTGGAGGCCCATAACTGCAGCTGCCATCCATCTATAGTCTGTGCCTATTTTAATAGAGCATCATCCTTCTTCTCTGCCTGTCCCCCTTCATCCTTCCCTTCAAAAAAGACTTATAGGCATCTACCATATGCCATACACTATTAATGAGTTAATTAATGTATTCATTCAACAACTATCATCTGAATGCTTATTATAGGTCTGCAGTGAAGAATAAATCTTATTTTCCCTTGTGGAACTTACATCTCAGGAACGGGGGACAGAAAGATGAATAAGATCTGGTCACAGCCTTCACAGTGAACACAGAATGTCTAAGGTTTTGGCAGCATTGATTTCCGGACTAAGATTTTTAGCCTTTACTTTGCAGACAGTCGGGAGTCGTTGAAGTTTTTAAGCAGGAAAATGACATGTGCAAAGAGATATTTTAGGAAGTTCAATCTGGTGACATCTACAGGGTAGACTGGAAGTGGCAGAGCCTGGGGGCAGGGAGTCTATTACTGTAATTGTCAAAGAAAAAGGTAATTAAGGTCTAGGCTAGCATGGTGACTTTGGGAGTGGAGACAAGTGGAGATATATTGAAGGCATTAAGAGGAATCAGCATGATAGTGTGCAGAACAATAGAAGAATGAACAAAAGATGATCCCAGCATCTTAACAGACAAGTGGCAGAACCTCTATCCCATCTCCTCTGCTCTCTTGCCTATTCTCCCCACCCCTAGGAGGTTATATGGCTTTTAATATCTCCTTGGCATATATTTTAAGCTTCAACTGCCCTGTCTCCATCCATCGCCCACACTGTCATTAGGGGACTCTTGTGAAGAGGCTGACATTCATGGAGGAAATTGCAGGCTTGGATTGCTCAGGTGTCACCCAGAAAAGATTGTTTCAAAGGCTGTCCCCTCCTCTCCCAGTATCTAATGACCCCTTCATTTCCTTTCACTCCCCTTCCCTGGTTGTATTTCAATTATTCCACGGGAAAAAGAGAAAAGAAGCAACAAAATACCCCTGTTTTGTCTGCCACCCCACCACGGCCAGCAAGAGCCTGAAGAAAAGATGACAAGGGCACCCAAGGAGAGCCAGGGGGAGGAGAGGGGAAGGGTGAGGGAGGCACCACCACCTGACATCTCAGCCTGCCAAGCAGCTGAGTGCATCTGGTAATTACCAGTAAGCAACAGGATGTCCAACCCTCCAAAAAGGCCAGGCTCTGGGAAAATTTACAGCAATGCTTGAGGCTTTCTGGTTGATCCCTCCTCCCTTCTCCATATGTATTTCTCCCCAAGAACAGCACCTGTCAACAGTACCTGAGCCATTCCTGTCCAGGCCAGAAAATATACCATTAGCTTCAGACTCCACATTCAGGGTGTCTTGGGCAAGCCATGCATACCTAGGCAGTTTCAAAGTTGCAGTTTCCTCCCCTCCTTATCACCCCACTTCTCACTGAAATAAATCAGCACCTATGAAATAGGCTATCTCTACACCAGTGCCAGAAACTATGCTGGGATCTAAGAGATCATCCATAAGAAGAGTACATATTCCTGGCACAGTGGCTTCTTTCAGTGCTTCAGATTCTATCAAGGACTAAGGATTCACCATAACCTTCAGTGACCTTTTGGTGGGTTTTGGGATTGTCTCGTTCTTGCCTGTGTTTGCCCCAGGAATCTCCTGTTCACCATATTCCTAAAAAAGGGATTGCTATTGTTATGAATGGAAATTCACAAAAACCCCATTGCAATTCTGCCTGAATCTCTGTTTTTACTGTCTGCTTGGAATCTTCTGCTACCTGGTCCCTGTTTGGGGGTATGCTAGAAGTAGGGAACCTAGTGAGCAAGAACGTCAAAGTAGAGGATTGACTTTATCAAGATCTAATGCAGGATCCCCTCAGTAATGTTGTCACCATTAAAGCTCTTTCACCCCTAAAGTGCTTTTACATGTATTGTCTGATTTAGACTTCACAATAATCCAACCCAGGAACAATCCCTTGCTCCCATTATGCACATGAGTGGCAAAATCCTGAGAAAAATCCTACCATTGCTGGATTTAATTACCACAATTGGTAACCAGAGCTCCTAAGTCTGGTGCTTTTCCCTTTCAACAAAATCCTTGGGGGAGTGGTGGGTAAGGGGAGGACAACTTTACAGACTATCATTTTTCCCAGAGCTCATTCTAAACAGTCTACATCTCAGTGCCTCCAGTGTGTCAGGAGATCAGAGCATGGATGGGACACACACACACACACACACACACACACACGCATACACACAAAGGTCAGTACTCCATGGTGCAGTTGTGTCTACTATGGAATTTCAGAGAAAAGGAAGCAGAATATCATGTTACATACCTTCCACCTTTCAGGTACTGTTCTTGATGCTGTGATCTTGTGTAATTTCCTATATTAGATTTCTCCAGAGAAACACAAGCAGTAATAGATGATAGATAGATAGATAGATAGATAGATAGATAGATAGATAGATAGATGATAGATAGATAAATAGATAGATAGATAAAGATACAGACATATAGATATTTATGTGGACATTATCATATGAATTGGCTCACATGGTTATGTGGGTGAGTTGTCCCACAATCTGCTGTCTGTAAGCTGGAGAACTAGGAAAGCTGGCAGGGAAATTTATTTCTAGTCCAAAGGCCTGAGAACTAGGGGAGCCCATGGTGCAAGTCCTAGTCCCAATCAAAAAGCTGGAGAACCAAAAGCACAGATGTCTGAGGGCAGGAGAAGCTGGATGCTCAAGCAAAAAGAACAAAGTTACCCTTCTTTTAGTTCTACTTAGGTCCTCAATGGATTGGATGATGGCGCCTACATTGCTGAAGGTGACCTTCTATATTCAGTCTAGCAATTCAAGTGCTAATCTCTTGCAGAACACTGTCATAAACACACCCAGAAATAATGTTTTACCAGCTATCTCTCAGCCTCCTCTGGCCCAGTCAAATCGACACATAGAAGTAACCATCACACAGCCATAGATAGAGTTCTTAGATTCACAGTCATTCACTCCACACATATCAATCATTGGTTGGCAGCACTGAGCAAAGTACTAACAGACAATTAAAATAAAGTGTCCTAACTGCTATGTACCCAAGGAGTAGTTATGCACCCAAAGTAGGCACCCAAGAGTAAGGTTTGAATCATTTTACTACACCCCTTCACCTATAAGGGCACTGTTGTTCAGAGAGGTCAATTTATGTGCCCATGGTTATAAAGAGAATGGTAAGCTCCATGTGTACTGATACAGAACAGTCTCCAAGATACATTGTTCAGCCAGGTGTAAAATGGTATGACTAACATATTACTATTTGTGTATCGGGAAAAGTTAATTTATTTATACTATCGTATAAGCATCTTTGAAGAAAATACAAGATACTGGTAGCTGAGATCACATCCAGGCAGGATCCTAGAAGTTAGAGAGAAAGGGAGATTTGGGTTTCACTGTGTAACCCTTTGTACTATTTGAATGTTTTTGTCTGTGTATATGTATGACTTGAAAATAAAAACATAAAGCATGCCTAAGTTAAAAACTGATTGAAGAAACTCCAGTCTCAACACACCTTGAGAATTTTTTGTTGAACTAAAGTGCCACTGGAAATGTAACACGGAGTGTAGACAAGGCCACAAAAATATTGGGAAGACATGTGGGCTGTGGGTTCAAATGGACAGGGTACAGAGGTGGGAATGACAAGGGTGTGTTCTGGAAAATTGGTCCTTCTAAGATGGCTGCCATGTGATGGGCATCCAGGACAGTGAGGCTCAGTGGAGAGAAGAGGTCAGGTTGTAGAGGCACTTGAAGCCTGTGCTCCTGCTTTGGACAGGACGCCAGCTGTCATCGGAGAATGTTATGTTTGGGAGCCACTTTCCTAAATGGGAGCATTATTAGCAATTGTGTCAAATTGCCTTTTCCTAAAGGTCTCCCCATGGCTGCCAGAGCTTTAATGTTAATTGGACAGATTGTCTTTGGATTTGAAACACAAACTGTGATTAATGAAACAACTGTTAACGCGTTTGGCCCGAGGTGGTTTTCTCCACCTTATTTCTCCTGCTGATAGACGCAATGAGGTCCTCCTGTGTATTTTTGGCCACTGTGCCTGGCATGGGGAAACTGGCAGCCTGGCCGGGATGACAATTTTGAACTGGATGCCATCTTTAAGATCTGTCTCTCCACTTCCCTCATTTTATGGTCAGGGAAATTAAGACTCAAAAAAAAGAGAGTCTTGTCTAAGGCAACCCAGGGACTGGATAGCAGAGCAAGGCTATAATCGAGGACCAGGGTTTTATTCTGAAAAGATATTGAACATCCTTTTTTCTTTCCTCTGCCTTTTCTAGCTTTTTATCCTTGCCTTCCCCAGTCATTTTAATTATCAGACCTGTCTTTATCTCACCAATCTCTTGTGCTCCAAAGTATGTCACAGATGCATTATTTTTTCCTCTATCTTCCTTGGCTGGTGTAGGTCTTATGTACTCATCATTAGTAGAAGTTGGTTTGGTGACATAGAAATACAGACTTTAGAGTCATGGAAAGTAGAGTCTCTACTACCTACAAACTGTATGATCTTAGGAAGTTTCCTCAAATCTAAAACTAGTATAATGATACTTACCTTATAGGATATGGCAAGAATGAGGTATGTGATGTAGGTCAGGTAATCAACATGAGCCTAGGTGATGGTAACTACACAGTAGTCATTTTTCTCACCTACTGTCACCTGCTTGCAGACTCTAGTTCTGCCCTGCACCACAGATCCATCCGTATATGGCTGTCACAATGCACCATATGAGGTTTGTGCTGGTCTGTGATATTTAGTTCTGGCATATTGGCAGTCTGAAACAGTATACACCATTCCCCTTTTGTCTCTAATATCTAGAAATTCACATTTATTTTTAGCAACAAATAAAGACAAAACTAAGCTCGATACAGGGAAAAAAGCTAAAATAAAAGAACATTCTTAAATTCCAGAAGCAAAAAGCAAACAGTGATAAGTACTCTAGGGAATACCAAAGAGAACTGGACCTAAATGTAAAGGATATGGTTTTAACACCTTTGTAGGGGTAGCTTTGGTCCTATTTCTCCCTTGGTAGAAATACATAATTTTTGTTCTATTTCTCCCTATAGATTTATCAATGTATTTTAAATTCCTTTATTAAGAAGATGTACATTTAGGTCATCTGTCTTCCTGAGGAATTGACTCTTATCATTTAAAATGCCCCTTTTTATCTCTGGCAATACTTCTTGTCTTAAAATCTACTTTGTGTGATATTAATATAGCAACTCCAATTTTCCTTGCTTTAGAGTTTGTGTAGTAGATCTCTTCCTATCCTGTTACTTTGAACTTCTCTGTATCTTAATAAAGTGTGACTCTTATAAATAGCATGTGCTTGGGACTTTTTTAAATCAAGTTTGAAAATTTTCCCCATTTTAATCAGTGTTTACTCCATTTACATTTAGTGTAACTATTAATATGATTGGGTTTAAGCCAACCATCTTGCTTTTTGTTTCCTATTAATGCCTCCTGTTCCTTATTTCTATGTCACTTATTTCTGTTATTCCTTGGGATTAATCAAATACTATTAGTATTCCATTATAAGTATAATTTTTAAAAAAATTATGCCTCCTTCTTTTATTTATGTTTTATTATTTGCTCCAGGGATTAAAATACATATATTTGACTTCTCACAATATATATTAAGTTAATATTGTATCACATTGTGTATATTGTAAAAACTTCACTATTGTACAATTCCATGTATATGCCCTCCATCCTTTTTCTAACCATCATATAGTTTACTTCTTCATATGATATAAACCCCAAATATATATTATTATGGATTTTGCTTTAGTCAATTAACTTCTAAATAATTTCAGGAAAAAAAGATATTTTTGTCTTTTTGTTTATTTTCCCACATATTGACAATTTGCTGTGCTCTTCATTACTCTCTGAACATACAAATTTTCATCTGTTAGGATTTTGTTCTGCCTAAATAACTTCCATTAGTATTTTTTGGAGCAGAAAAAAAAGCTCAATTTTTCTTTGCCTGAAAATGTATTTTTTTCATCTTCAGTTTTTTTTAATTAATTCATTTATTTGAGAGAGAGAGAGAGAATGAGGGGAGGGGCAGACAGGGAGGGAGAGAGAATCTCAGGAAGACTCCACACTGAGCATGGCGCCTGATGCTGGGCTCAATCTCATGACCCTGAGATCATGACCAGAACCGAAACCAAGAGTCAGATGTTTAACTGACTGAGCCACCCTGGCACCCTTTTTCATCTTCAATTTTAAAATACATTTTCACTGGATAAATAAGTCTAGCTAATAGTTATTTTGGTTATTGTTTTCCTCTGAACTTAATTAAAGGTGTCATTACATTAATTTCTACCTTCCCTTGTTTCTGGTAAGAATTCAGCCAACATTCCTTGTTTGTGATATGTATTTCTTTTTCCTCTACCTCCTTTAAGATTTTTACTTAATCTCTTTACCTCAGGTTATTAGTAGTTTGACTATGATGTGCTTACATATGATTTTTGTCTTGTTTTTTCTGCTTGAAGTTTTCTGAACTTCCTGAATCTGTAAGATTCCATTTCTGATTAAATATGGAAGGATTTTTACCAATCTTTCTTCACATATCTTTCTGCTTTATTCTTTCTCTCCTTCTCCATCTGGGATTTCAATTAGCATGCTTCTCACTTGCTGTTGTTTCACAAGTCATTGAGGCTCTGTTATTTCTTGTTTAATCTACTGCTAACCCCATCCAATGATTTTTTTTTTAAATTTCAAGTAGCACATTTTTGCTTTTATTTTTCAGTTTTAGAATATTTATATGGTTGGGGCACCTGTGTGGCTCAGTCGGTTAAGCAGCTGCCTTCGGCTCAGGTCATGATCCTGGGGTCCTGGGATCAAGCCTCGCATCAGGCTCTCTGCTCAGCAGGGGGCCTGCTTCTCCCTCTCCCTCTGCCTCCCACTCTGCCTACTTGTGCTCTCTCTCTATCTCTCTGTCAAATGAATGTATAAAATCTTTAAAAAAAAAAAAAAGAAGAGGGGCGCCTGGGTGGCTCAGTCATTAAGCATCTGCCTTCCGCTCAGGTCATGATCCCAGGCTCCTGGGATCGAGCCCCGCATCAGGCTCCCTGCTCCGTGGGAAGCCTGCTTCTCCCTCTCCCATTCCCCCTGCTTGTGTTTCCTCTCTCACTGTATCTCTATCTGTCAAATAAATAAATAAAATATTTAAAAAATTAAAATTAAAAAAAGAATATTTATATGGTTCACTGTTATAGTTTTAATATTTTTACTGAATTGCACAACTTTTTACCAATTATATTAAAGCTTTTTTGAAAATTTCTTAATGTATTTCTCTTTTTGAAAAAATACATTGCTAATTCCAACATTTTGGTTGTCGGTGGGTGTCCTTCTATTGACTGATCTTTCTCTTGACTGTAAGTCACATTGCTACTTGAGCATATATCTATTAATTATTTAATTGTAAAATGGATATTGTAGACAATAACTTGTGAAGATTCTGGATTGTATTGTCTTCCTCTATAGAGTGTTGAGTTTTGTTCTGGCAGACAGTTAAATTATTTGAGAGCAACTGGACTTTGAAGGCTTAAATTTGGGCCTTAGAGAAATAATCAATTCCATTTTTTTTTCCCTGAGTTCTGTGACACATCTCCTAATCCTGAAACTTGTAACTTTCTTCAGTGGCATCATTTCAGTGAAAGCCCAAAGTGTTTACCAATTCTCTCTTACATAACTTGACTGAATCCAAAACTGTGCCTCCTATGAGGTAAGGAGCTACTGAAACTTCAGCTGCTGCTAAGTGTCTGCAGAAATGTAGGGCTTCCAGTTGCTATTTTGCTTGAAGACGACTGAGGTTCTGGTACCACTGATGCTGTTAACCTTAAAAATAAAACTGCTAGTTATTTCCATCTGCCATTGTATTCATTAATACTTAACATTTGTAATGACGAAATTATGCTTTCTCAGCAAAAAGGGCTTTATGCAGGAATAGCAGAGAATTGCAATCCAGGAGAAGCAAGCTATAGCAAAACCACAGGCAAGTCCAGAGAACAAAACAGAAGATACACTCTTTTATAGAGGAAAGGGGACCATTGGGAAGGGCTGTTATACACTAAAAGTTCATGGGAGTAAAATGGGAATTTAAAGTATAGTGGCTTTTCATTCACTGAATTGTGATATTCTCTCATTGGCTGGGCTGTTGCCAGGATGGGGAAGAAAACTTTCTTCCTCCTGGGATAGTAAAGTAATAGCTAAAATAGTATGGGCTTGCAAGGTATGACTCTTCCTGTTGGGTTTGTAACTGACAAGGAGTGGTAGGGCATGAGAGTTCCCTCTACTGGCCCCCACTACATTTTAGTGAGATTTCCTTTCATTAATTTTCACAATGCACAGCTCAGGAGTCAATCAAGGATTCAAGGGAAGCTTATATTCAAATTTTAGAATTCCTTCTTCTGGAGCTCCCCCTCTTCCAGCATTTCTCCCCTTCATTTTCCAGTTTTTCTGGCATTCCCAAACTCTGTCATTTTATTTTTTTAGGTATATAAGACTACACATTTCTGTTTGATCTCCAAGGCATATGAATGAAAATGGCCTGTTTCACTTCTATGCTGACCCATGTAAGCTTCCAAGTTCTTTCCTTCTTTTTGCTGGAAGTAAGGTGATCAAGGGAGAAGACTGCATTACCACAGGAAGATGAGCCATATATCAAGCAGAACACTCACCTTAGATAGTTATGTTAGTGAGAAATAAATATTTATTGTATTAAAAACTAAAATTTTGGGGCACCTGGGTGGCTCAGTTGGTTAAGCGACTGCCTTCGGCTCAGGTCATGATCCTGGAGTCCCGGGATGGAGTCCCGCATCAGGCTCCTGGCTCAGCGGGGAGCCTGCTTCTCACTCTGACCCTCCCCCCTCTCATGTGCTCTCTCTCTCTCATTCTCGCTCTCTCAAATGAATAAATAAATAAATGATAAAATATTTTTTAAAAATTAAAAAAATTTTAAAAAATAAAAAACTAAAATTTTGGAGTCTTTCAGTCCCTATGCAGAACCAACCTCAGTAAAAATACAATGGGTTACTAAATGTGTGTATGTATACTTATATACATTTAAATTCTTCATAATGTTTTTACAAATTTATTGCTAAACTCATATTAAATAGTATGAACAAAGAGACTGCATTGCAGTTTTGCTCAAAACTTAAACATGGCAGTAAGTACAAAAGCACATATTTTATTCTCTTCTGTTTTGTTTTAGGAATACCATTGTATGCCTTCTCATGACTCAGTTCTCCCACTACTTTTCTTTGTTCAAACTGCCAAGGACTATTTGTCCCTATAGCTTGTCACGAGGTCATTTGGCTCTCAAATGTATCATTTATTATGAAGTCTCGGGCAGTACAGTTTTCTCATTAGCCTGCAACATTTAAGATAGTGTGACACTCCCCTTCACTGAATCATTTTCAGGATGTCAAATTAAATTCTTAATTTATGAACTAAGTCAATAAATTAATTTCTTAGTCCATGAAAATATCTTTTGATTACAACCCATTGCTGAGAAAGTAATTTTGTCATTACAAATGTTAAAGTATTAATGAATACAATGGCAGATGCAGAACAAATATTGTCATTTTGACATTAAGATGTGCAAACTACATGCTGTCATACTTGCTTACCAACACATGAAAAGTTAAATGCTGTCACTTGGCATCATAACCTGGCATTGACATAATTATGAAAAACAAATACAAATATGAGCTTTGAAATTAAATGGTAGTCTTGGTTATAATATTGCAATTTAGAAAAGTAAGGAATGCCAACATTAATTACTTTTAGACAATCATAAAAATGATAATAAGCATGTGGACCCAAAGACAAATATATTTTCTGTGACTTTGCTTATAACTGTAAATAATTAAAAACAAGGTAAATGTCCATCAGATTAAAAACATGGCCTCTGAAGTTAGGCTTTCTGAGTTCAAATGCTAACCACCACTTCCTAGATGTATGATCTTGGACAACTCCTTAGAATTCTGTGTTTCTATCCCCTCAAATGTAAAATAGGGATGGCAGTTGTGTTGAGTAGTATCTGTTCATATTACACTCTTCCTGCCTTTCTAATTTCTCCCCTTTATTACAAGGCCTGCAAGATTGGAAACTATATTTCCTGTACCCCTTACTGGTAGTGTTCCAACCTAGGTTCCACCAAAGCAAAGCACTTCTGCAAGATTATAGGGCAAAAGAAAAGAGAGCCATTCTTCTTTTCATACCAGCCTCGTTGATGGCAGCCTAAGGTGGACTCCTGCAGTGGCCATGACATTAGTAGCTGCAGGCAGGAGATTTTCATCCAGTGGAGGTGGCAGCAGTAACAGACTCTTGCAGTAGCTGTGACATAGTCAGCTCTTGGAATAGCAGCAGGAGGTGACCTAGGGCAGTGGTGGCTTCTCACAGTTCTTTGTATCTGAATAATACTGCCCTTTGTTGGGAGGGGGGAGGAGGGTTCCAGTCCTTCTAACTATTGAATAGCTCAATTATATATATTTATATATTTAATCTCTCTTTACCTAAAATACCTAAACTGGTTTCTGCTATCTTGACTCCATATTAATTGATAAAGTGAGTGTATCAACATGATAAAGTTGCCATGAGGATTCACATCATAAGCATAAAAGTACATAGAGTAAGCTCTGGAACATACAAAGCTTTCATTAAATGTCACCTTCTGCTGTTGGCATAGTTATTATGCCCTTGAGGATGTGTCTCATGGTCCTGTTCCTTCCTATATGGAGTCTTCTATGGTTATCTCCTGGACATTGAAAATGTAATGTTATAGAGATGGTAGATTCTGCTGTATTCTTTCCAAGAGAGCCATTTTGTTTGCTTTGCTTTAATAGAAGATGATGTGGTTGGGCACAAAATGCAAAGTCTATCTCCTGGACAGCAGCTCAAAGTTCAGTTCTTTCAGCCATGGGCAGCTTATTTAAACTCTGTAACTCCATGCATGGGTGATTCAGTTGCCAGAGATTTGGGGAAAGTTTATATACAGAATTTGGGCTTTCTGTCTCTGGCTCTGTCCTTTCCAAGATCTGCCCCTCACTTTCTAGCAAATAGGATTGCTCCAACTCTAACTAACCTCTGCTTTTGAAGCCAGCAAGTCTGTGAGCATTTTCTCAGAGTTTTAAACACCCTGAATGATGCAGACTAGGGATTGCCCTCATGCTAAGATAAGCAATGAAAAGTCGGATGCCATTTTCTTTTAAATGTTAACTCCCATCCAGGATACACCTACTTTTGGTAACTCTCCATTGCTTTGAAGTGGTTGTTTGTTTTTTTATATTTTATCCATTGTTTATTGTCATCCCTGGGAAGGCCAGTCTGACAGAGGTTTATTTGGCCATTAGTAGAAGCAGCTGTTGTGCACACTATTAATATTTTATTGGTATAAGCACATATGCATATTTCATTTATATCCTGTTGCACGACAAACTACTTTAAAACTAAGTAATTTGAAATAATAACTTTTTTTTTTCTTTACAATTTTGTTGGTGAACTGGCTCAGCTGGGTAGGTCTTTTGCTCCATATGCCATTGAATGGGGTCTCTCACTCCCCTGAACTCAGCTGGCAGATTGGCTAGAAGTTCCAAGAATTCATTCACATATCTGGAACCTTGATGTGATTCCACTTGGCCTTTTCACGTGACTAGGTTGGGTTTCCTCTCTAAGTAGTGATCGTAGGGAAGTTGGCCTTCTTCCATGGCAGCTAGCTTTGCAGAGGGAAGACTCAGAAGCCTTCGTTGCTTCTTAAGGCCTGGGATCAAAATTGAGATAATATCATATGCCCAGAAAATGTCACCTCTGCTGTCTTCTATTGGTCAATACAGGTCACAAGCCCGGTTTCAAGAAGAAGGGAAATAGACTCCATGTCTTGATAAGAATGGCGCCATGAGCATGCAAGAAAGGAAGGAATCTGTGACATCCTTTATCGCAGACTACACACACACACACACGCTCACATATATAACATTTTGGTGAACCAAAAGGAGAGGGAGCTGTGCACGCTAGAGTCTTTAATTTTACCTGTGGGATGTTTTATTTCTGAAGTGTAAGGCAAAATAAGGACATCTAAATATTTGTTAATTCTGAGTAGCCAAGTGGATGGTTATTTGCTTTATTATTCTGCTGTGTTTTTGCTTGTTTGATTTGTTCTGTATGTTTAAAGCTCTTCCAAATAAAAGGCTCATCAGCTTCTTGAACTCCTAAGGCTGTATCGGTGGGTCACCCAGGCCCCTCTTGATTGGCACAGATCCACAGGTGTTAGACTCCTCCTATGCTGACAGTCAGTAATTCTACCTAGAAGGAGAGAAAGGACCAGATGACCTCCGAAAAGCCCTTCTGAGCGCTGTGGTTCCATGCTGTCTGTGCTGTGTCTGGATCATTTCATTCCCAACATTGCTTCTTAATCACTCGCCCAGTCATTCTGCTCAAAAGCAGTTCCCTTTATCGTGATGTTTTCGTACCCTGAACTCTGCTCATTACTCTGCTCCCCACCTCATTACCAGAATGTGCTGCTCGAGTCTTTCTCACTTAAAAATGATCTACCATTCCGGCTCTGTAGAAATTACCCAGCCAACAGGCATCTATCTCCTTCAGTATCCATCAAGCTGAAGAGAGTGATTAGTGAAATTGCAGGGACTGGGGCACTCCACCGGGGTCACACTGGTGATTTCCATGCTCTAGGGCTACAGAGGAGTACCTACCAATAGACCCATTTTGAAATGAAAGGCAAAGAGTTCGGAGAGGCTTTGCTGACTTGTGATAGGGAATCCATTTGTTAACCAAACTTCCTGACTACTAAAACAGAAATAATAATAATCACATATAGGAAAATATCATATAAAATAAGTGGGGAAACATAGGATTAATGTCTTCACTCAGCCTTATTTATGAGAACAGAGTAATAGAAACAGCCTAATAGTCCTCATCTGAGGGAATAAGGACATAAATCACAGTATTTGCACACAAAGGATCAGTACTGGGCTACTTTAAAAATTGAGATAATATCATATGCCCTGACGTGGAAAAGTGCTCATACTATTTAAATTAAGGCCAAAATTTGCAGAAAGATTTTTACAGTTTTATGGTATGATTCTATTTTATAAAGATTTTAGATGAGTGTATATTTTGTTATAAACACAAGAAAGAAAGAAAGTGAATCCTAGCTTTCCATAATTGAATGCCCCCTAGGTGTCACACAGTATGCCCGGAGTGTGCACGCACCAAATTACCTCATCATTCCTCACAACATGGGGTTGGCTTTATTATCACTACTCTGCACATGTGGAAACTAAAGCTTAGAAAAGTTAAGGAACTCGTCCATGAATGCCTCGCTAGGAAGTAACTAAATTTGTATATGCTTCTTGGCTTTCCTACCACAAGCGCCTGAATTCTTAACCAATTCCAACATTACCGAACTTCTCATGTTTCAATTTCTCTCACTGTCAAGATCATCGTACTTCCTGTCTTTGCCCATACCCCACTGTCTTCCCCTAATATTCTTGGCAGACTTCCTTTCACCCTAATGAAAAGTTTTTTACTGGGGCATTCTAACATATGGTAACTTTTAGCTGAGGATTCTTAAATGTGTTTCTAATAGTTAAAACATACACATAATTCAAAATACAAAAGGATCTATCATCCCATCTCCCAGCCACCCCAGTTCTCCACGCCAAAGGTGACCACTGTTCTCTATTTCCCGGGTCTGCCCTCTGGCAGAATTTTATTCATGTAGAAGCAAATACATACAGATATTCCTTTCCATCCTTTTGCACCAAAAATGGCACACGATTCACACCATTTCTCACTTTCTGTATACCAATATGACTTACAAATAATTCATAGCTGTATGTGTAAAGATTTCTCATTCTTTTTTGGCTTCGTAGCACTATTCTATCACATGAAAGTCATCTATATAAGCAAGTTTCCTATTGATGGACATAGAGGTTATTTGCAATTCTTTGCTTTTATAAACAATGCAACCATTATTTTTATTCATTATTTTGCATGTGGTTATGTATGTTGTTAATGAATGAGAGCATTTATAATTTAAATGCATACTTTCAAATTGTCTCTGACAGAGTTCTTGCCAAATGAGAATCCTACCAGCAATGTGTAAGAATGCCCTATTTCCTCACATCCTGAACAATACAGTGTATAGTCAGACTTTGGGATCTTGGATAATCTGAAAAGTGAAAACTACTGTCTTGGTAGTTTTAATTAGCCTTTCCACAGATTCACAGCTGTCTTCCCACTTGTTCAAGTCTTCAAGAACATTTTATATTTACATTTATATTTTCCTCCGTATACACCATGGGCGTTTCGTATTTGTTGCTATTTTAAATTGAATCTTTTCTTCCATTATATTTCCTGTTTTAACTGTTATTTGTATTATGAAAGTTATTGATTTCAGTATATTAACACTTTTCCTATCCACTTTATTGAATTCTCTGATTATATGTCATAGTTTTCATTTTATTTTCCTAGGTTTTCCAAGTACATAATCATATTATCTGCAATAGTGATAATTTTACATATTCATTCCCAAATTTATATCTGTGTTTCCTTCTCTTGTCCCATGGCACTGTCTGGCATCTTCTGCAAAAAAAAAAATATATTAATTCATAGTTGCAGGTTTCATCACTTTTGTTGATGATGTTAATGAAAGTGCTTTTACTGTTCAGTGTTTCTCTCCATTAAGCAGAATATTTATCTTGTTAAGAAAATAGTTACCTGTGAAGATATTATTAAATGTGATAACATTTCTGTCTTTTAAAAGCCTCTAATGGAGCACTATCCAACAGAAATATAATACAAGTCATAAATGCAAGACACATATATATATAATTTTAATTTTTCTAGTAGCCACACTAAATAGTAAAAAAAATGAGTAAAATTAATTTTCAAAATAGTTTAATTTAATTTAATATATCAATATATTATCATTTTAACATGTGTTCAATATAATAATTATTTTTTAAAAGATTTTATTTTTAAGTAATCTCTACAGTACCCAACATGGGGCTCGAACTCACAAACCTGAGATCAAGAATCACATGCTCTTCTGACTGAGCCACCCAGGCGCCCCTCAATATAAAATTGTTAATGAGATATATAGTTTTCTAGTACTAAGTCATTGAAATCTGATGTATATTTTACAGTTTCAACACATCTCAGTCAGGACTTGCCATAGTTCACATGCTCAGGAGTCACATGACTCTAGTGACGACTTTACTGGACAGCACAGCTCTAACCACGTTTCAGTGTCTTCATGATAGGGCCTAAACATCAGATTGGCCTTCATAGAAGGTCCTCTGCTGGGAACTCTACTTCATTACCTCCTCTTTGGGCTTTTGAAGACCTATTCCTTCCGCTTGGGACACTCTTCCACCTCCTCTTCACGTGGTTAAGTCTTAGGTATCCTTCAGCTCAATGCCAATCTTACTTACTCCCAGGAAGCCTTCCTTGCCTCAAGTTTGGGTTGGGTTCCTGTTCTCTACATTCACATCATAACCTGCTTCTATCCTTCTTCCACCAGAATACGTGCTTCTTGAGATCAAGGACTCTAGTTTGCTTTCCACACCCCTAATACATAGCACAATGTACCAACAAATACTTGTTGCATAATGAAGAAGTATCATTGCCTGAGATAAGAAACTTCATGCAGAGCAGAGGAAAGCAATATGTCCTGTACATCTTTTGAATGAGGAAAGAGAAAACTTTGAACACCACAGAGTAGGAAGGAAGACTTAGGATGGAGTCTTAGAAGTGGATGGATTAACAGAAAGATAGTAACATGTTAGGCACACACTAAAACGTGTAAGTTATGACATCTCAGTGTCTAGGTTGCAATATTAGATAGAGGAGGAAGTGGCAGAATATATAGGAGTCTGTCCACATCTCCTTGGGGGAAAGGGGATATAAATTGCAGGGAGTAGATGATAAGATATACAGCTTTCAGTGCACTTTAAGTGTAAATGCTTTTTTGTTCCCTTGGTTGGTGTAATGTCATGAATAAATTGTCATCAACCAGTCACCACACTGAAGCTTTAGAGGACCCTGCCTCATCAGAGTGACTCTTTCTTAAGAGAGATCACTGTCCATAGCAACCTGGAAATGGTGTTACTGAGGTATATCAATGCTGGAAGTCTCTCTCCCTCACTGGACTTACTATTTTTTTTTTAAGATTTTATTTATTTATGTGAGAGAGAGAGCACAAGTGGGGACAGACGCAGAGGGAGAGGGAGAAGCAGACTCCCCGCTGAGCAGGGAGCCCGATGCGGGTCTTGATCCCAGGACCCCAGGATCATGACCTGAGCCGAAGGCAGGTGCTTAACCGACTGAGCCACCCAGGCGCCCCTGGACTTACTATTTTTTAAGATTTTATTTATTTTTGAGAGAGAAGATAGAGAGTGGGAGGAGGAGCATAGGGAGAGCGACGAGCAGACTCCACAATGAGCATGGAGCCCAATGTGGGGCTTGATCTCAGGACCCTGAGATCATGACCTGAGCTGAAACCAAGAGTCAGATGCTTAACTGACTGAGGCATCCAGGTGCCCCATGGAATTATATTTTTATATTTCTCACTTTCTAAGACATATATCGTAGTTTCTGGCCCATCCTGTCACCTCTCTGTAATGGAAGAAAGATGCATTGGCTTTCAAACACTCAGCCAACATGAGCTTTGTGTTACCTATCTTTGGAAAATTACTAAATAATAACAATAATAACAGTCAAATGGGTACCATGCACTGCACATTTACTATGTGTCAGGCACTGAACTGAGCACTTTATCTATATCATCTCATTTAAACGTCACAGATTTTACAAATAAGTCATGGGCCCAAGGTCAAATAGCTCATAATTAACTGAGCTGGGACTTGTTCCCAATATGTCTAATTTCAGAGCCTACATACCCATGCATTATATGTTATTACTTGCAATTTACCAAACCCATACAGAATTCTGTTACTGAAAATCTCAGTCATCCATCTTTGCTTTTGTCCAACACCAGAACATTTGGATTTTACTCCAGGTCACTCCTCTGCAGGGAGAACTTCATCCCCGTCTTGTTTGGCCTTTTGATTAGATCAAGGAAAGATGCTTCAGTGTGTTTGCTACTCTCTTTCCCATGAGAAAATGGGTGAAATGATTGACTCAGACCCCTTCACACACATAGAGCCCACAGCAGCTCATCAGATGTCTTCTGTATAAGGGTGGATTACGATGTATGCTTGATAGTAAACCAAGGAAATAAAGGACAGATGGAGAAATTTGGTCATAGTGACTGAAGACACTTTGACAGCTGTTGTGGTGATTACATCACCAGCCACTTGGCTTTCAGTGAAGATTGCCTCTTGATAACTCTTAAAGAGAAGCAAAAGCATTTGTCTTTGTGATGCCATATTTAGAGGCTTTAACACATGAGGGTAGAAAAGTTGCCAGATCCTAAATCAGTGGTGCTAAGCTTTGACTATACATTCAAGTCCCAGGTTATACACCCCAGAGACCAATTTCATTAGAATCGCTGGAGGTGGGATCCAGGCTTCAGTATTTATTACAGTTCCCCTGGATTAATCCAATGTTCAAATCAATAAGGGAACCACTGCTCAAGATCAATGTTTCTCTTAGCTTATGTTAGTTACCAAATGTAAAGTAACAGTTCACTTCTATTTTATTGTCATTTTCTAAATGATTGGCATTGCATAAAGAAAATGTATTTTAGTCAATATCAATTCTTTGAAATATTTGATAATTTCTTCAGGACCACATATGTCATAAACGTATATGTAGAGATAGGTCAATAGATGGATAGATATGTTATATATCAGTGTACTTTGTGTGTTTTAGAAAAATTACATTACCAATTTTTGTGTATAGTCTTTTTTTTTTTTTTTTTAGATTTTATTTATTTATTTAATTGACAGGGAGAGAGAGAGAGAGACAGTGTGAGAGGGAACACAAGCAGGGGGAGTGGGAGAGGAAGAAGCAGGCTTCCGGCTGAGCAGGGAGCCCGATGCGGGGCTTGATCCCAGGACCCTGGGATCATGATCTGAGCTGAAGGCAGTCACTTAACCAACTGAGCCACCCAGGCGCCCTGTGTATAGTCTTTTTATATATATGACAAAGCTTGTTAATTCTGGGATTTTTTATCTGTTTAATCTATCCTTTTGTGATAAAGGTATTTTAAAAACTCCCAGTGATAGGATGTTTGCCTGTTTTGCAAAAAAGTGATTATGAATGTTGCTTTTATATTTTGAAGATATGTTGTTAAGTGCATCAACACTCTTTAAATTATGTTTCCCTGGAATTTTTTTTTTTATTTTGCTATTAAGTAATATATGTCTTTATCTCTAGTAATGTTTCTGCCTTGGATTTCATTTTGTTGGTATATTGCCTCATATGTTTCATTGCATTAGTACTTGCATAATCTGTCATTTACTTTACTTTTCAAACTTGTGTGATTTTGTCTTAAGTGGTTCTCTTTATTATTGGATTTTTAGAAATTGATTCTGATAGTACATCTTACAATGGCAAATTTCATTCATTTACACTAATGTGATTACAGATATATTTAGACTTAGTTCTACCTTTTTCTTTTCTTATTTGATTCTGCTGGGATTGATATATGTACTTTATTTATTATTCCTCTCTAATGTTTTAGAACCGTATTTTTTACATATATAAATAATTATAATTTTTTTTATTTTTTTTTAAAGATTTTATTTATTTGACAGAGAGAGACACAGCAAGAGAGGGAACACAAGCAGGGGGAGTGGGAGAGGGAGAAGCAGGCTTCCCGCGGAGCAGGGAGCCTGATGCGGGGCTCGATCCCAGGACCCTGGGATCATGACCTGAGCCGAAGGCAGACGCTTAATGACTAAGCCACCCAGGCGCCCCAATAATTATAATTTTTTAACCATGGCTAAAAGTATTCACAGTTTTTAAATGTTTTCCTAAACATAGCAAATACCTTAGAACACATTATTTACAACTGAACTCCAGTGCCCATCATGATAATTATTCTTTAGAGTTTGTTTTACATTTTTCACACAAACATAATTACTAATTTTGCATTCAGTTAATTAAATGTACTGGTATATTTTCAATTTCTGTGTCCACAGAAGTGTCTTTTATTATTTTATTTTTTTAACTTTTACCATTGTTTCTTATATCCCACATTTGCATTTTGGGTTAACATCTCCTTTTTTATAAAATACATCCTGTATTTTTTTCTTCTAGAAAGAGCCTGAGAGTGTTAACCTCCCCATTCATGCATTCTAAAAAAAAATGCTTTCCCTTGGCTTCCAACTTGACTAGAAATTTAGCTGGACATAAAGTTTGGGGTTAATACGTGTTTTCTTTCAATACACTCAGATATTACCCTTTGAGCTTTGGGCACCTTCATTGCCAAAGTGGAAAAAAAAAAAATCTGTTACTCTAAATTTTATTTCTCACTAGCCACTCTGTCTTTCTTCTCTGGTAGTTTTTAAGATTGTAAATTTGCCTTAGTTCTTCTACTCATTCAATGAGTAGTTGTTTATTTGGTATAATTTATTATAAATTTATTCTATAAATTTGGTATAATTTATTATTCTCTGTGGATCTTTTGATCTGTGAACTTGTATTTTTTCAGTTCAGTAAAAGGCCAGTAATTACCTCTTCTTCAAATATTCTTCAACTATTTCTCTTCTCTTTTCCTGCTTTTTAAGTCTTTTAGAACTCTTACAGGGCCTAGATTGGATCTTCTCAAGCTATTCTTGATATCTCTTTATTTTTCTCCTTTAGTTGCTGCTCTTTTGGAGAAATTTGAGTGAAGTTCTTATTATTCCATTCCAAATCATTATTTTTTATTGGATTTATTAGTTGGAGTTTAATCCATTCTTTATGTTTTCTGTTTAAATGTATCCATTTTCAACATTTCTAATTGGTTCTTATTTACGTCCACAATTCTCCAGTTTCTTTTTTCTTTTTTCCTTGTTTCCTAATTTCTGGTGTGATTTGGGTGTTTTTTTCCCCTCTCTGATCATCCTACATACACATTCTTATTATGAATCTTTGTCAAACATTTTGTGGAATTAATTTAATTCATGGTGAATTCATGTTTGATTATTGGGTTTTGTGAGCTAATTTTCTTAGTATAACTTCCCTCCTATGGCAAAAAAAAAAAAAAAGTGTTTTTGTGTTTATTTTGATGTTTGTTTTTCTGCCTATTCCTCTTCTCACCCCTTCCTGTATCATCCACACATTTATATGCAAATATTCTTTGAGTAGCTACTAAGCACCAGTCCCTTTTCTAGCTCTGGGAATATGGCAGTGTGCAAAACACACAAATATCACTCCCTGCATGGAGCTTACATTCCAGAGGGAGAAAGCAGACAGTAAATATAATGCGTGTATAAATCATACAGCATGTTAATGATCTTGTAATTGCCCGCACCTCTTCCTCCAGGGGTCCCAGTCCAAAATGTTGGTTAGGGGCTCCTGCCCTGCGGTGCTATTGCTCAGTACTGCTCAAAGGGGAGTACATACACAGGTGCGGATCTACAAACTATTTGTAACTTGCCGATGACAAGACAAGTATAGAAATTTAGATAGAGGCTTTGGAAACTCTTATGTCAACTTGACAAAGCAATTTTGTTTCTGTCAAATCTGACAGAACAAAATTTGTCCTTGTATTTTGTAGGTCTAGTTTTTATTTTATTTCTCAATTTTCTTTAATTATGTTTTACTTAAAAAAATTCTGTGGTGAAATGGGGTGGGTGGGGGTGGGGGGGAAGCTGTGTTCTTTCAACACAGAGTCTGAGAAGCATCAATATAGAAGTTCTTCGGATGTGGGGACTAAACCAGTAGGGGCTTTGTTAACATCGTGATTGAAAGGCTATTGGCGATAATCTGTGTCCTCTTTGCTCCTGAAGTGTGCAGAGTTACGGAAATCAGAGCCTAGAGTGGCAGTTGGTAGTTTGTGTTTTTGAACTTCTTTTTATAGCATGGGCATCTGATCCCCAACTTGAAGCAATTAACTTGCCATAGAGCATTTTAGTTCCAATTATCTGGTGGGCATAGAAGGGATTCTCAAAATATATCTAACTCTGCCACTTGACAGAAATAAAAGTTCTTTCCATTCTGAGACTTTTGATTGGTCCATACTGACCCCTGGAAGAAATAGTGAAAAGGTACTAAACTGCCTGCCAAAATTCCTAATTTCCAATGTTGGCTTGGCCATCGACTTACTGGTAACCTTCTCACGTCACTAACCTCTTTCACGGTTTAAGCTTTATAATTTTTTATGACTCTTTGAGACTCAGAGGGGAGGGTTATTTTTGTAAAGAAGGAAAGTACCTTCCGGAAAGTGGAGTGAGGTGTCCAAGGCCCATCATTCAGATAAGGCTAGGTCTGTCCCAAAGTCTATATGTATTATCTTGGAAGATATCAAAGTTGCATGGAGTCCTCTCTTTGGGAATATCAGAGATGGTAAAACTCAAATACTGTTGTAAAATACCAGCATCCCTTTCAGAGCAGGGATTTGGAACCTGATCCCAGTTGGGGAGTGCTCACTGCCCCTGGCCCCTGGCAGCTCTAGCATTGCCTGCAGATGCTCTAGTGTCAGAGCTAACAGCACTCAACTCTCCCCCATTGTCAGAGATTAGAAGCTGTGACTGAAAGGCACTAGACAAGGTAGGGAGAGCACACGGCCTTGACAACTGATGTTATGTGTTTACCCAGATATGGCATGGAAGCTCCTGCGGAAAGGATTTGATTCACCTGGAGGCTCATCCATACAGTCCTGATATGCTCATCATTTTCCCTCTCTACTTTACATTCCTCTTCTTTACTGTAGGTTGTCTTACGCACATCCTGACTCCAACATCTAGCTACATTCTCCCTTGAATACGGGTCAAATTCCATTTCAAAAAATTACAATAACAAAGGAGAATTCTGGAGAACAAAGCTACGCCTGTACTTTGGTATTCGACTCCTAGGAACAATGCTTTCCTTATGTAGTTACAACAAAATTTGAGCTCTTGTACAAACACTTTCCTTTAACGCTATCCATATGATATTTATTCTCAAAGCAGTATTTCCTCATGTGTGTATCTCTCATGAAAGATTAAAATGCATATTCAAGTGTTATATCATTTGATCTTTACAATAGCATTTGATTATTAAAATATCGAAAGTACTCCTATTTTATAGATTAGGAAATTGATGTTCAAAGAAGTAAATCAACCAAAACTCCATAACCCTTAAGTTCAGGACCTGAGGACTTTGGCTTCTAAATATGCTCTCTCCTGTGTAATATTCTATTTTATAGGTAGCTCCATGAGAACCATTTTTTCCAGGAAACTAAGGGTAGTAGCTAAACTGTTTGTATGCTTTATGCCCTGCCATCAAGAGCAAATGCCAAGTGTGTGAGTCATTTACTAGGATGAGCTATGCCTTTAATATCCTTTATTCCCTTTCCACCTCAAATATCCCAACTGCCAAAACAAAATTGGGAAGGAAGATATTCACATTATGAGGGTAAAAGGGAATGGGGATGGTGCCTTTTCTCTCATTCTGGTTTGAAATACTGAGATTTCAGTGCAAACAGGGAATCACCCTATTTGACCTTCAGTTCTAGGAATGCAGTGTTTTCAGTAGGCCAGTGAGGGTAGAATGATGGAGCTAGACAGCTATGGGGTTGGGCAGAAACAACCCTGCCACTTAGCACACCCAGGACAGGTGGCTTACATGCTGTGTCTGTACAAAGATACTGGTCATAACAATAGACACACTAGGCTTTTCAGTAAAGCTGTTTTTAAACTATAAAGAGTTATACAAATATTAGTTCTTATTTTGTCAATTTTGCACTTTCCCAAGAGCATAAATTCTATTATAAGATGGGTTAACTTGCAGAGATCCCCAACAATGGATACGTGTGGCAATAGCAACTGCAATTAAACATAGTATGACCTTGGTAATATCACATAACCTTTCTGTTGTCACTGTGATCCTCATAGAACAACCAAACATTATCCTTACTCTCACTTTGAGATGAGCAAGGTTGTATATAATTAGGACTATAGAATCACATGTTTATGATCCTGGGTCATGTGTGTGCATGAGTGTATGCGTGTGTATATATATGCATGCACGTGCACAAGTGTGCTCTCTCCTTTTGCAAATGAAATGTAAATTCCAGGGAGTTGAGAACCATATTTCCTCTAATCTGTAACTTTTACAGCACTGGGGAATAGAAATATAATTACTGACTATCAGAGCAGGAAGAGACTTTAGCCTCATTTAGTCTGACTCTCCTCATTTTATAGATAAAAAAATAGGAACCCAAATGTACAAATAATAGGTGATTTGCCTAAGATCACCCAGCAGAGGTTGGGTTTAAACCAGACATTTTCATTTCAGCTCCTTGTTCTTTCCGCTATGTATTACAGTAGATATTTGATGTATAATTTTCAAATGAAGAAGGAATAACTAAAAATCATTTAGATTTGCATTTTACTTAGTAGAAAACAAGTTCAGTGATCAGATACATTTCAATAAGTGTTGTGTTTCAAGAGCTTTGTTTCTTTATGCTAGTATAACTTAAGAATCTCCAAAAGATAGCAGGTTGGTTTTTCCAACATTCTTTGAACAAAGAATCCTTTTGGAGGACCACAGCTATTAGAATATAATAAATACCCAATAAACATAAATGGGTAAGTGAACCAAAAATAAATGACAGTATCCTAAGATTTCAACCTGAAACTTGACTCCCTGTTTTGTTTAGCCTTTTATAACCTATGTAACCTTGCATGGGACTCTCCAGTCTCTGTAGCAAGGTTCCTCTTCCTAAGGTGGAGAGAGAATGACCTACCCAACTTAAGAGGCATCAAGGAAGGTCAAATTTCTTTGGAACTGCAGAACCTGGTGTAAAGAATGAGTCTTGTTTTGAGCACCAGCCACTCTCCTTTCATTTTGGGAACAACATTCTCCTTTTTTTCCCAGCAACTACATTTTCCCCTCCCTCTATCCATATGATTCCCATTGGAGCCATGACGTTCTGATATAAACTTGATCCTCCAGCCAGAGTTAACAGGTCAAGAGCTGCACACTTCACTCAGAATTCTCTCCGTTGGGATTTCAGCTTTGGAGCTGAGAGAGTCAGTTGAGAGTTAGCAGGTAGCTAAAGAGCTGTAGGCATTTCCTTTGCTCACTGGCCACCAGCCACAACCCTCAGATATTCCAAATTGTGTCCCCATCTGTTGGCTTTTCCGTGTATTCCTCTCTGTCCCTCCCTCAGATATTGGCAGAGCTGGCCCCTTGTCACCATTCATGTCTCAACTCCAATGTCACCTCTTCACAGACCTCCTTTGATCACGTAACTAAAGAAGCATACTGTGTCATTTTGTACCACTGACTCTGTTTTATCTCCATCGTAGCTCATCTCAGTAGCTGAAACTATCTTGTTTGCTTATGTGTTTGCTTATGTCTGTCTTTCCTGCAGAACATGGGCTCCTCGAGGGCAATAATTTTGTCTTGTTTGCCCCTACTTCCCCAGCCCTGAGAAGGATGCCTAAACATATTCATTGATTCATAAGCTGGTGAAGTCTCTATGCTCACAATGATCTTTCAAGGTCAGCAACCTTGTCCTCTCCTGAGAGTAGAAGGAGCACAAACCCCAAGGATGCATTCATTTTTTCAAAACCCCACAGTTATGAAAGAAAGAGAGCAGTGACCATCTTGCACCTGGCCAGGATGGTTTCTCTAGAATCTATCTGCTGTCAGATCATTATATATTGGTAAGATCATTTTGGGGTTTTTCTGGCGGGGAAGGGGAGGTAGTTGGGTAGAAGTGTGAAAGATCTGAGCAGGTATAACACGCCAGTCAACACATTTGGAACCATTAGACATCATAGAGAAACTCCGCCATACAACCATGATGCTTTTTTCTCCTGCCTGTGTCCAGACTTGTTTTTGGAGCCGTCCCTTCTTACAAGTCTGGAGCTGGAACATTCTGGAAGGCCCAAGGTATCACTACAGTGGTAGCTGCCAAGCTTCTAACACTGATATTGCTTTCACACCAGTAGTCCTGGATAAGCATTAGTAATAGGA
Source organism: Halichoerus grypus (assembly GCF_964656455.1). Taxonomy (NCBI): domain Eukaryota; kingdom Metazoa; phylum Chordata; class Mammalia; order Carnivora; family Phocidae; genus Halichoerus; species Halichoerus grypus. The sequence continues at coordinate 77,741,851 of NC_135725.1, read as the reverse complement.
GAGGAGAGGGGAAGGCTCCTTCTGCTTGCTGCTTTTCTTTTGGACATCAGTGGGCTTTGTTTTACCAGTGAAATACATATTTTTAAATGTCCAGGAAAGAAAGCCAATATTTGGCAGAGCAAGAATGACCCCTACACATGCTCTTTCCTGTGGGGATTTGGAATAAGATTCTGTTTGTTTGATTTTATGCAAGGTCAGACCTAGCTAAGATTGGCAAAGGTAACTATCCCCACCTTTACGCTGCTGCCAAGTCAGGAAAGAAGCTGAGTTCTGGCCCATTTTTCATGTTGGATGAACCTCCATTGAGACAGTTAGAAGAATAAATCCAAGGTCATACAGAGAGCCAGCTATTATTAATAGGCTGAGATATTTGACTTAATGTCCCACACTTTGCATCATTAACTCATTTAATACTTACAGAAATCCTACAAAGTAGACATTGTTACCTCAAAGGAAGTTGAAACCAAGAGAGGTTAAATGACTTGTCCAAGACCACACAGCCAGGTAATCACATAGAATTTGAGCCTATGAATGCTGCACTATTTCTGTGTCAACACAGCATACCACTACTTTTGGAGAAGAGGGATCCCTGTGATCATCACACCTTCACATACCTTCACAGCAGAATAGTCCCATTTCATACAATTTTGAGTGTCACCACCCAGAATAGGGCTACAAAGACTCCTGCATTTCCATGGCAACTGTCACATCTGTCTCATTCCTTGTTCTCCATCTCCTATTATTCATCTCAAAGCAATTTTGCAGAGAGGTGTGATTCCAGGTTACTACAGGGAGGTACCAATGGCAAAATCAAGTCAGCAGGAGGTCTCAGATCCAGAATGCTCAGTTGTCTCCACAAAGCCCAGAAGCCACAGTCAGGACCATTCTGTCCTAAGGAGAATGGCTAGCAAACCGATGTTTCTCCTGTAATCCTTTCCTCCTGGGTAAATGGTTAGCCTGGAAGTCTCCCCACCTGTGTACCTTGTGACCCCACATGGGTAGTTAAACCTCTTCAAACTTCAGTTTTAACTTAAATGGTGATATTTTAATAGTAGCATCTATATCATAAGACTACTGAACAGAGTAAATATTCCAGTGTATATGAAGTATCTCGGGCAATGACTGATATTTAATAAATGCTCTACAAGTTGTAGTTCTTTATAGCTCCTTTTGTTCTCGACCACTGTTTGCATGGGCCTTGGACAAGCTACCCCCCATGTATACTGACAGACTGACTTTTTGAGGCTTCTTTCTCGCCATAATGCTGATTTTCACATTTATTTTAATTTTCCTAGATAAACACTTGTGACTTGTTTGTTTGATTACCTACAGTCCTCTGGAGTTTACTGTGTCTGCTTGTTACCCTCTGGAAATGGCGTGGGACCATGTGGCTCACCTATTTCCATCACCCAACAACTGGCCCTCTCCCAGGCACAGCGGCTGGGCTTCAGCCAGACATGTCATTCCCTGTGACCCAGGCCAGTAGGTCTGCTTGGACTAATTAATCCTGAGGAGATCCCTGTACACAAGCATATGCATGCTGGGAGCTCCTTGTGGGAAAGAATCCGTTGTATCCATTTCCGTATCTCAGCACCTGGCTCGAGCACAAGACAGAGAGAGCACTCAGTATGCGATGCCAGGAGAAATTCTACGCAAATCCTACTTTGTTGTGAGCTCTTTAATAACAACAAAAGACAATAGCAATTTAATGATGACTATGGCTAGACACTGCGCTGAGCACTACATATGCATGATCTTAGGAAATCCACAGAACCTGTGAAAATGTACTATGAGTATCCCCATTTTACAGATTAGAGAACTAAAACTCAGAGTAAGCAACAGTAACAGAGCCAAGATTGAACCCAGGCTACCAGACTCCAGAGACCATTATTTGAAGCAAACAGTGGTTATCTCTTCCCTGCTTGTACCCAATGCCATAACTCTTGCTGTCCTGGCTGCCGTTCATGGGAAGGCAGCTTCTCCAGTGGTGGGGAGCTTACCGCTTCACAAGGCAGAACAGTTTTAGTCTCAGATTGTGCTAACTTCCAGAAAGTTCTTCCTCATATTGAGTTCAATTATTTCTTGGATTTCCCCCACCACCATCATCCATTCTGCATCTGCCCTCTGGAGGAACACAGACACAAGGTCTCATGTCTTTCCCATATGTTAGCTCTTGTGCTCTAATAAAATCAGTCTCCTGCTTACTCTAACTCACGAAGATGGATCTAAAGCAGGGAAGAGGAGGGTATGCTAAAGACTAGCCAGTTGTTTAAAAAAATAATCTATGATAATGATACTAGCTAACATTTATAAAGCACTTGATTTTTTTTTTCTCTAAACACCTGTCTTTCTCCATACCTGGGTGTATGCCTCTAAGTTTCCAAACAGAGAGCATTCCCTCACTGCTGTTAAAACAGGTCTCATCAGACCTGTGAACCATACTATCCACGGATGTTGCCTACCTTGTTAATCCTACATCTGTGTAAATGGCAGGCTGGGGATGATTTAGTGGATTGTGACAACATTGCTTTGATTTCTTTCCCACGAAAATTGAATCATACCAGAGTAAATGCAAACTGGAGTCTTTGTGGGTTCTGGAAAGAGAGAGGTCTTGGCAAAATTAGAGGCATTATGAGTTTAAAGCCCCTTCCCAGAGATTGACCCCAGCCTTCCCTTTAGCTCTTGGACTGATAATAGTTGCCCACTCAGGGTAAGTGAGAGTTGAGAATTTTATTCAAGAAGCAAATTTTATTAGCCATCAAACAGAAAGTTTAAAAATATTAACTCAAGATAAATCAAAACTGGGGGACACAAAAATAAGTTAGAATTTGGGAACAATTTTCATAGCTTTGATTAAAACAAAGGGCTACCACTTCCAGGACTCACTTTTACTGAGTACTGTCTCTGCTACACATGGGTAGATTAAACTGAGCAACCTTTGTAAGTGATAAGTTAGACATAGTGATACTCTATAAACTACACATGATATAAAAAGCAGAAACAGACATTTTTAAAGAGTAACAAGATAAGCCCCAAAAACCTTATGATATTATTAGATGTGGGGGTCTTGGGCAAGGGTCGACAAATATGGCTCAACACCTATTTTTGTAAATAAAGTTTACTGGAACACAGGCATAATCATTTGTTAATGTATCATAGATGATACATTAGATGTATCTAATGTGTTAGATACATTTGTGTTTTTTGTGTTATAAAGCAGACATGAATACTTGCTACAGAGACCATAGAGTCTACAAAGCCTGAAACATTTATTATCTGGCCCCAGAAAAAGTTTACTGACTCCTGGTTAAGGACACTGCTTTGACTTAAAAAAACATGCATAAGGTACCAAAAAGCAAAAACAGGAAAAAATTATTTTTATATGTTTTTTATAATCCCATGCCATAAATAGTATCTGCTGTTCCATGATTTCTCAGTCGTATTTTCCTTGCCTTTGCTTTTTGGTCTGAAGATCACTTTAGTGGGCAATAGAGGAGGCCATCCAAAAACAAAAGCAAAACCAGCCTTCCTTTTTTGAGTTATAAAAGAGTTATATGAAAATTTAGGTTAGAAAAGACAAGATTTGACAAGGCAACATTGTTGACCAATGGGTAGCCACCGCACCCCCACCTCCATCCTAATGGGAAAATAAAATCTATTCCAAGAGTTGTCCAGGCCTTAGCAGCTCTATATATAACAAACATGAAACATGATCTTTTTAAAAACAACCCAAATTATACATAATGCATGCTCATATTCTTAAACTGATCTGTTAGAGATGCTAAAAAAAGATTGCATATATTTCAATTTTCCCAAAATGTCTCTTTCTCCAACACCAACTATATTTCTCCCTTACAGAGCTCCAAAAATTCTGGAGATCTTCCTAAAAATAAAAAAAAAAGAAGAAGAAGAGGTCTAAACATGTTATTCCACTGCCTAAAACCTCCAAAGATTATCTTTTTATACAGATTAATTTCAGAGACTTTGATTTCCTCATGTCTACTTAACTTTTCAATCTTATATCCAGATAACAACATCCCCACACAGTGTCACTTTGCATACCCATGCCAGTCTTTTTCTGCCATTTTCTATGCCATGTACTCTTTCATCCCAGGCTTTTGTTTACATTGTTCTCTCCACCTAGAACAACCCCCTTTTCTCAAATTAATCCTTTTTTTTAATGTCCTGTCCAGATATTATACTTACACTTAGAAGTCTTCCTGAGTTCTCTTAGTGTCAATGTCTACTCAATTTTCTGCATCTCTAGTTAAAAGTCCTTTCATTTACCCAGTTACTTAAGTTCCAAATCTGGAATCATTCTTACGTCTCTCCCTTCTTCACCCCTCCAGTTTACCTCCCAGTTTCGTCCATCCAACACTCAACATATGTACTGAACCTGCATGCCTACTTCAAGCCAGTGGGATCTCATTGATGGCTACCTGTTTATCCTTCCATCTCATTTCCATCCTTGTTTGCCTCCAATTCATTCTCCCCTGGTAGACTAATCTTTTTAAAACCATGAATCAGATCATATCTCTCTTCTGCTTAAACTTTCTGGTGCCCTCTCCCTTTTACATTTGGAATGAAATTCAAATATCTTAACAAGACCTGCAAAGAAATGCATGATCCAGCCCCTATGCCCTCACCCCTGCCATTCTCCAAATCACTCTACTCCCGAGCTAAATGCAGCCAACTTTGTGATGCAGTCATCAGAAACTTTGTGATTCTTTTCCCTACATCTGAATACTCTTCTACTCACTCTACTCGCTTGTCCTCATTCTTCACTCATAATATACAAAAAGTCAATTGTTTGGGATGCTTTTCATAACTCTTGAAACCAAATCAGGGTGTCCTCCATTATCTTGTTTCATAGTACTTCATTTTCTTCATTCATAGACTAGCTGTAACTTGCCACTCTATATTTACTTATGAGTAACTCTAAAATGTTTGCCTTCCCTACTAGTCTGTAATCTGTAAATTTATGAACGTGTTGTCTTATTCAACACTCGACACCAAGTGCCTCTCGGTGTTTAGTACACAATAGACCCTTACTAAATATTTGCTCAAAGGAGAAATGAACAAATGAATAATTGAATGAATGAATGAATTATATATCATATTGAACATTTATCACATAGTTGAACTCAAGTTATTAAACTTATAAAGTTTATCTGATATCAGATTTTTAAAATGTGCATTCCTGTTTCTCTTTCTGAATTGTTAAGGGCTTATGGGTTGTTTATATTAATTATTCAAAATGGTAACTCCCGCAGATCCTAGAAACTGGACCCTCCATTAATATAAGTTGATAGGAATTTATTGCCTTACTCATTTGA